>NC_142104.1:45158299-45458299 GCF_056152115.1 Neolamprologus brichardi | reverse complement strand
GGACAAATTTATTAAACCCCTCAAAATATGACTATCCAGAGTTGGGACCAGGAAGCAGAGTTGCAGTCTTACATGCCTCTCTGCAGCTTCCCTCCTCCTGCTACCCCCCCCCCCCCCCCCCCCCCAAAAAAAAACCCATATCCATAGAGACTGTGTCAGCTTCCAAAAAGACAAAAAACAAACTAAAAACCAGAAACAAACAACTTAAACATTTACAAAGAAAGAACAATACAGTATCCACATCTGAACCAAAGAGTAAAACAGTGAAATGTGGATTATTAAATCTTAGGTCTCTCTCCTCCAAGTCTCTGTTAGTACATGACTTAATAATTGATCAACAAATTGATTTACTCTGCCTTACAGAAACCTGGTTGCAGCAGGATGATTATGTTAGTTTAAATGAATCAACACCCCCGAGTCATTCTAACTACCAGAAATCGCGAAGCACAGGTCTAGGGGGCGGTGTGGCAACAATTTTTCACACCAGTCTATTAATTAATGAAAGACCAAGACAGACTTTTAATTCATTTGAAAGCCTGATGCTTAACATTGTCCACCCCAGCTGTGAAACTCAGAAACCAGTCTTACTTGTTATCATCTATCGTCCACCTGGGCCTTACACAGAGTTTCTGTCTGATTTCTCAGACTTTATATCTAATTTAGTTCTGAGCTCAGATAAAATAATTATTGTGGGTGATTTTAACATCCATGTTGATGCTAAAAATGACAGCCTCAACATGGCATTTAATCTGTTGTTAGACTCAATTGGTTTCTCTCAAAATGTAAAAGAACCCACCCACCACTTTAATCACGCTCTAGATCTTGTTTTAACATATGGCATAGAAACTGAACATTTAACAGTGTTTCCTGAAAACCCTCTCCTGTCTGATCATTTCTTGATAACATTTACATTTACAATAATTGATTACGCAGCAGTGGAGAGTGGACTTTATCAAAGTAGATGTCTTTCTGAAAGCGCTGTAACTAAGTTTAAGAATATAATCCAGCCACTGTTATGATCGTCAATGCCCTGTACCAACACAGAGCAGAGCAGCTATCTGAACGCTACCCCAACAGAGGTCGATTATCTTGTTAATAATTTCACCTCCTCACTACGTACGACTCTGGATACTGTAGCTCCAGTGAAAACTAAGGTCTCTAATCAGAAGTACCTGACCCCGTGGTATAATTCTCAAACACGTACCCTAAAGCAGATGACTCGTAATCTGGAGAGGAAATGGCGTGTCACAAATTTAGAGGATCATCATTTAGCCTGGAGAAATAGTTTGTTGCTTTATAAGAAAGCCCTCCGCAAAGCCAGAACAGCTTACTACTCATCACTGATTGAAGAAAATAAGAACAACCCCAAGTTTCTCTTCAGCACTGTAGCCAGGCTGACAAAAAGTCAGAGCTCTTTTGAGCCAACCATCCCTTTAACGTTAACTAGTGATGACTTCATGAACTTCTTCACAAATAAAATTTTTATCATTAGAGAAAAAATTACCAATAATCATCCCACAGATGTAATATTATCTACAGCTACTCTTAGTTCCTTTGATGTTAAGTTAGACTCTTTTTCTCCAATCGATCTTTCTGAGTTAACTTCAATAATTACTTCCTCCAAACCATCAACGTGTCTTTTAGACCCCATTCCTACAAAACTGCTCAAAGAGGTCCTGCCATTGATTAATTCTTCGATCTTATATATGATCAACCTATCTCTAATAATCGGCTATGTACCACAGGCCTTCAAGGTGGCTGCAGTTAAACCTTTACTCAAAAAGCCATCTCTAGACCCAGCAGTCTTAGCTAATTATAGGCCAATCTCCAACCTTCCTTTCATATCAAAAATCCTTGAAAGAGTAGTTGTCAAACAGCTAACAGATCATCTGCAGAGGAATGGTTTATTTGAAGAGTTTCAGTCAGGTTTCAGAGTTCATCACAGCACAGAAACAGCTTTAGTGAAGGTTACAAATGATCTTCTTATGGCCTCTGACAGTGGACTCATCTCTGTGCTTGTCCTTCTTGACCTTAGTGCAGCATTCGATACTGTTGACCATAATATCCTGTTAGAGCGATTAGAACATGCTGTAGGTATTACAGGTATTGCACTGCAGTGGTTTGTATCATATCTATCTAATAGACTCCAATTTGTGCATGTAAATGGAGAGTCCTCTTCACACACTGAGGTTAATTATGGAGTTCCACAGGGTTCAGTGCTAGGACCAATTCTGTTTACATTATACATGCTTCCCCTAGGCAGCATCATTAGAAGACATAGCATACATTTTCACTGCTATGCAGATGACACCCAGCTCTATCTGTCCATAAAGCCAGATAACACACACCAATTAGTTAAACTGCAGGAATGTCTTAAAGACATAAAGACTTGGATGGCCACTAACTTTCTGCTTCTTAACTCAGATAAAACTGAGGTCATTGTTCTCGGCGCTGAAAAGCTTAGAAATATGGTATCTAACCAGATTCTTACTCTGGATGGCATTACCTTGGCCTCCAGTAACACTGTGAGGAACCTTGGAGTCATTTTTGACCAGGATATGTCCTTCAACGCACATATTAAACAAATATGTAAGACTGCATTCTTCCATTTGCGCAACATCTCTAAAATTAGAAATATCCTGTCTCAGAGTGACGCTGAAAAACTAGTTCATGCATTTATTACTTCCAGGCTGGACTACTGCAATTCATTATTATGAGGATGTCCAAAAAACTCACTGAAAAGCCTTCAGTTAATCCAAAATGCTGCAGCAAGAGTACTGACAGGGACTAGAAAGAGAGAGCATATTTCTCCTGTTTTGGCTTCCCTTCATTGGCTTCCTGTTAAATCCAGAATTGAATTCAAAATCCTGCTCCTCACATACAAGGTCTTAAATAATCAGGCCCCATCCTATCTTAATGACCTTGTAGTACCATATCACCCTATTAGAGCACTTCGCTCCCACTCTGCAGGCCTACTTGTTGTTCCTAGAGTATTTAAAAGTAGAATGGGAGGGAGAGCCTTCAGTTTTCAGGCCCCTCTTCTGTGGAACCAGCTTCCAGTTTGGATTCGGGAGACAGACACTATCTCTACTTTTAAGATTAGGCTTAAAACTTTCCTTTTTGCTAAAGCACATAGTAAGGGCTGGACCAGGTGACCCTGAATCCTCCCTTAGTTATGCTGCAATAGATGTAGGCTGCCGGGGGATTCCCATGATGCATTGAGTTTTTCCTTTCCAGTCACCTTTCTCACTCACTATGTGTTAATAGACCTCTCTGTATTGAATCATATCTGTTATTAATCTCTGTCTCTCTTCCACAGCATGTCTTTTATCCTGTCTTCCTTCTCTCACCCCAACCGGTCGCAGCAGATGGCCGCCCCTCCCTGAGCCTGGTTCTGCCGGAGGTTTCTTCCTGTTAAAAGGGAGTTTTTCCTTCCCACTGTCGCCAAAGTGCTTGCTCATAGGGGGTCATATGATTGTTGGGCTTTTCTCTGTATCTATGAAGCGCCTTGAGGCGACATTTGTTGTGATTTGGCGCTATATAAATAAAATTGAATTGAATTGAATTGAATTCAGATAAAACTGAGGTCATTGTATTCGGCGCTGAAAAGCTTAGAAATATGGTATCTAACCAGATTCTTACTCTGGATGGCATTACCTTGGCCTCCAGTAACACTGTGAGGAACCTTGGAGTCATTTTTGACCAGGATATGTCCTTCAACGCACATATTAAACAAATATGTAAGACTGCGTTCTTCCATTTGCGCAACATCTCTAAAATTAGAAATATCCTGTCTCAGAGTGACGCTGAAAAACTAGTTCATGCATTTATTACTTCCAGGCTGGACTACTGCAATTCATTATTATCAGGATGTCCAAAAAACTCACTGAAAAGCCTTCAGCTAATCCAAAATGCTGCAGCAAGAGTACTGACAGGGACTAGAAAGAGAGAGCATATTTCTCCTGTTTTGGCTTCCCTTCATTGGCTTCCTGTTAAATCCAGAATTGAATTCAAAATCCTGCTCCTCACATACAAGGTCTTAAATAATCAGGCCCCATCTTATCTTAATGACCTTGTGGTACCATATCACCCTATTAGAGCACTTCGCTCCCGCTCTGCAGGCCTACTTGTTGTTCCTAGAGTATTTAAAAGTAGAATGGGAGGGAGAGCCTTCAGTTTTCAGGCCTCTCTTCTGTGGAACCAGCTTCCAGTTTGGATTCGGGAGACAGACACTATCTCTACTTTTAAGATTAGGCTTAAAACTTTCCTTTTTGCTAAAGCATATAGTTAGGGCTGGGCCAGGTGACCTTGAATCCTCCCTTAGTTATGCTGCAATAGATGTAGGCTGCCGGGGGATTCCCATGATGCATTGAGTTTTTCCTTTCCAGTCACCTTTCTCGCTCTCTATGTATTAACAGACCTCTCTGTGTTGAATCATATCTGTTATTAACCTCTGTCTCTCTTCCACAGCATGTCTTTTATCCTGTCTTCCTTCTCTCACCCCAACCGGTCGCAGCAGATGGCCACCCCTCCCTGAGCCTGGTTCTGCCGGAGGTTTCTTCCTGTTAAAAGGGAGTTTTTCCTTCCCACTGTCGCCAAAGTGCTTGCTCATAGGCAAGGCAAGGCAAGGCAAGTTTATTTGTATAGCACAATTCAACAACAAGGTGATTCAAAGTGCTTTACAGAGACATTAGAAACAAAAACAAATAAAAAGCATGATTTAAAATTGATTAAAACAAGCAAACAAACTAACTAATTAACAAACAAACAAACAAACAAAACAGTATATAAAATCAAAACAGATAAAATCAGAACAGTAGATAAAATCAGTAGTTAAAATGTACGTTTTGAGTGCGGATTTGGTGCTTTATTCAAATGCAGCTGAGAACAGGTGAGTCTTCAACCTGGATTTAAATAAACTGAGTGTTTCAGCTGATCGGAGGCTTTCTGGGAGTTTGTTCCAGATATAAGGAGCATAAAAGCTGAATGCGGCTTCTCCGTGTCTGGTTCTGACTCTGGGAACTGATAAAAGACCGGATCCAGATGACCTGAGGGATCTGGAAGGTTCATACTGGGTCAGGAGGTCACTGATGTATTTTGGTCCTAAACCATTCAGAGCTTTATAGACCAGCATCAGAACTTTAAAGTCTATCCTCTGACGGACAGGCAGCCAGTGTAAAGACCTCAGAGCTGGACTGATGTGGTCCACTTTTTTGGTCTTAGTGAGGACTCGAGCAGCAGAGTTCTGAATGAGCTGTAGTTGTCTGACTGATTTTTTAGGTAGACCTGTAAAGATGCTGTTACAGTATTCAAGCGTACTAAAGATGAATGCATGGACTAGTTTTTCCAGGTCCTGTTGGGACATCAGATCTTTTATCCTTGATATATTCTTGAGGTGATAGTAAGCTGATTTTGTTATTGTCTTAATGTGTTTTTCTAAGTTTAGGTCTGCATCCATCACTACACCCAAATTTCTCGCCTGGTTTGTGGTTTTTAGGTGTATAGACTGAAGTTCTCTGGTGACCTGTAATCGTTTTCTTTGGTGCCAAAGACTATTACCTCAGTTTTGTTTTTGTTTAGCTGGAGAAAATTGTGGCACAACCAGTCATTAATTTCCTCAATGCATTTACCAAGAGCCTGTACAGGGCCTCGGTCTCCTGGTGACATTGTGATATATATTTGTGTGTCATCTGCATAGCTATGGTAGTTTATTTTGTTGTTCTTTATAATCTGTGCCAGTGGGAGCATGTAAATGTTAAACAGAAGAGGTCCCAAGATGGAACCTTGGGGAACTCCACATGTGATACTTGTCTGCTCAGATGTGAAGTTACCTATTGATACAAAGTATTTCCTGTTTTCTAAGTATGTTTTGAACCAGTTTAGTACAGTTCCTGAAAGACCTGTCCAGTTCTCCAGTCGTTTGAGTAATATGTTGTGGTCAACTGTATCAAATGCTGCACTGAGATCCAGTAAAACTAAGACTGACATTTTTCCACTGTCTGTATTCAGACATATGTCATTAAACACTTTGGTCAGAGCGGTTTCAGTGCTGTGGTTCTGTCTAAAACCTGACTGGAAGGCATCATAGCAGTTATTCTGTTTTAAGAAGTAATTGAGCTGTTGAGAAACTGCTTTTTCAATGATCTTACTTAAAAATGGGAGATTTGAGATCGGCCTGTAGTTGTTCATTTGTGTCTTGTCAAGATTGTCCTTTTTTAGTATAGGTTTTATTACAGCCGTTTTTAGTGATTCTGGAAACACACCTGATAATAAAGAAAAATTGACGATCTGTAACAGGTCTGACTCTAAAGTCTTTGAGACCTTTTTGAAAAAACTTGTTGGCAGGACATCTAAACAGCAAGAGGAGGAGTTCAGTTGACCTAAGATGTCCTCCAGGTCTTTACTGTTAATCGGGTGAAACTGTTTCATGGTGTTTAAACAGTTTTTCGGTGGACACAGTACATATTCTGGATCTGCTGTTGATGTACCAATTGCTTGTCTAATCTTTTGGATTTTTTCTGTGAAGAATTTGGCAAAGTCATTGCAGGCCATGGTCGAATGAAGTTCAGCTGCCACTGACACAGGAGGGTTTGTTAGCCTGTCAACTGTAGAAAATAAGACCCGAGCATTATGACTGTTTTTGGTGATGATGTCAGAGAAGTAGGACCTCCTTGCACTCCTCAGTTGTAAATTATAATTGTGAAGTTTCTCTTTATAGATGTCATTATGAACCTGGAGGTTTGTTTTTCTCCATCTGCGCTCAGCTTTCCTACACTCTCTTTTTTCATTTTTCACTAGTGTGGAGTTTCTCCATGGAGACTTTTTCCTTCCAGAGATAACCTTCACCTTAATGGGAGCAATTGTATCCATTACATTTAACATTTTAGCATTGAAGCTATTGACGAGCTCATTGACTGAACCTCTGGACAGGTCAGGTGTTAATGGGAAGACCTGGTTAAATATCTCACTACTGTATTCAGTTATACACCGTTTTGTGATCACTGCTGTTGATATATTTGTGTGGGCTGAGATTTTACTTTCAAAGAAAACACAGTAATGAACAGACAGGCCCACATCAGACACAGTAACCTTTGAAATGCTCAGGCCCTTGGAGATCAGTAGGTCAAGAGTGTGTCCTCTATTATGTGTGGGCTCTGTTACATGCTGAGTCAGCCCAAAGTTGCCCAGAGTGTTACTCAGGTCTTTAGTCACTTTATCCTGAGGGTTGTCCACATGGATGTTAAAATCCCCAACAATAATTACACAGTCGAAATCAACACAGATCACAGACAGCAGTTCACTGAGATCATTAAAAAAGTCTGTGCAGTATTTGGGAGGCCTGTAAACATTAAGAAACAGAACTTTGGATGGGGCCTTCAGCTGTAAAGCCACATATTCAAAAGACTGAAAACTTCCAGGAGATAGCTGCTTACATTGAAATGATTCATTAAATAAGACAGCAACCCCTCCTCCTCTCCTGCTCACCCTGGCCTCACTGATAAAACTGTAGTTAGGAGGGGTCGTCTCGATGAGAACAGCTCCACTGTTACTTTGGTCCAACCAAGTTTCAGTTAAAAACATAAAATCAAAGCTGTGCTCAGTGATTAAATCATTAATTAAAAATGTTTTCCCAGCTAAAGATCTAACATTTAATAAAGCCAACTTAAGTGTTTTAGAGGCATTACTTGTCCCCTCATGTTTGGGAGCAATCTGTGGCACACAAGGTATGTTTACTATATTTAAAGATCTTTTAGAGTGCAGCTCTCTGTGTTTTGACCAGGCCACATGTCTCCTTCTGTCACCTAAAAGTACAGAAATTTTAAAACCTTCTAGTAAACAGGGTCCCAGCTTCTCCTGGGAAAAGTCACCACTGCCATAATCCTCGCAGCCCGGACCCTCCACACATCAGACATCAGACTGCGGAGACAGGGCATGAAGGTGGTAAGGAGGAACTAAGGGGGGTGAGGCTGGGCAATGTGACTTCGATTGCTCTGTTGAGGGTGGGGCTCGATGGCGAACCTTTGGCTGCTCTGGTGGAGGGATTGGGCAAAAAGGGATTGGGCCGGGGGGTAGATCTGAGCCCAGCATTGACCCGCTCCATCATCTCCTCAGTGAATTTCAGGTGTGGGGAGGAGGGAGAAAGGGAGGGGAGGAGGGTGGTGGCCTGTCAGGGATTTGGGGGACTGGGGAAGATTGTGGTCCCTGGTCCTGGTCGTTGGTGTTGTTAAGAGAGTTGGAGGCAAATAGGGACCCCTCTTCTTGCCTCTGATGTCTCTCCTTTCTGAGGCTCTTCCCGGGTGGGGGCAGATGGAGCTCCTCCTCAAGGTTTCTGCTGAGCTTTGTCTGTTCTTGGAGTACTGTTTGTTCCTCTTTATGAGATAACTCCTCGTTTATCTCAGCCTTGGCACCAAGCACAGATGGATGACGTATGGAATAAAACAAGTTGGAGGTGAACAGTTTCACCCCTGACTTGTTAAAATTAAATCCATTTGCTTTAAACAGATGCCTGCGTTCCTAAAAAATATTAAAGTTGTTGATAAAATGCACTGAGTGGTCAGTACATGCTGATATGAGCCATTTATTCAGTGTAAACAACCTGCTGAATCTCTCGTCTCCTCCTCTGACGGGCGGTACAGGTCCACTGATGAATACAGCTGCATTCAGAGAGTTTACAGTATTTAATAATCCAGTAAAGTCCCGCTTCAGAACCTCCGACTGTTGTTTGGACACATCGTTTGACCCTGTATGCAGAACAATGTTTGTCACAGTTGGATATTCATCTGCAATTTGAAGAATTCTCTCCTTCAGGTTGTTGACCATATCCTTAGGAAAGCAGAGGACTTTAGTGTTCTTACCGCACATTCTTTGTACATCCTTTACGGCAGAGTCACCCACAATCAGAGTTTCAGGCCTAGCCTTTAGCTTTCCCTGTGGCCTTTTACTTTTCAGTAGATTTTCAGACCTTACTTCGCTACTTTTAGATGGATGGTTGTCCGATATAGATCCAGGGTCCTTTGATAGTGGAGCAAATCTGTTCTGCAGTTTCACATTCAGTTGTTTTGGAGGTTTGTTGTTAACCTTCCTATTCACGGTTGTCCAGTCCTGTTTCCTCTCGTATACAGGGGTAGAAGAGCTTCTCTGTCTCGTAGGAAGTGAAGGCCAGTCGGTTTCAGAGATTTCAGCTCGCTGTGCTCTGGCTGTGATATGTCCTCCCCCTTCCAGGAGACATGATTTATGTCTTGGTATTGCACCAAGACAGTCCAAGGGGGGATTATCGCTTGAGGATTTATAATAGTGCACAAAGTCTACTTTCTTGGTCATGTTATCTGTGCTCCTTAGCTGTGTACTAGCTTGCTCATTGCCATTGTTTTGAATCAAAGGCAAGGTTGTTTCATTTCCACACAGTCCATTTACCTCCACGTTTACTTCTAAGCGATGAATTTTTGCCTCCAGTGCTGCAATCTTCTGCAGGAGGCTGTGGTAGTCATCTGTGGAGAGGGAAGGCATCTTGTTGCTAGTTAGCCTAGCGGTTAGCACCTTTCCAGGCTATTGAGGCTGTTCGGTGCCCAGACGCTGTAATCAGGCTTCAGCTGTGTCTAGGCCACAGACACACGGAGCGCTGAGGATAAGGTAACTGTAAAAATGTTGCTGTTTCTGTTAAGAACACTTTAGTCCTAATGATCTATAAGTGTCCAGAAGCTATCGCAGGTAAGCTCATACGGAAAAAAGGGAAAAATCAGCATAAAAATCAATAAAAATCAATAAAAGAAGCAAAGCATTTAAAGAGCAAAGAGATGAAGCGTCCACACTCACAAAAGGGGGAGGAGCAAAAAAAAGGGTCATATGATTGTTGGGTTTTTCTCTGTATCTATGAAGCGCCTTGAGGCGACTTTTGTTGTGATTTGGCGCTATATAAATAAAATTGAATTGAATTGAATTGAATCAATGTACTTTTATTATAGATTTGTATCTTGACAATAACACATACTCATGTCCCTAAGGCTCTCTGCCTTATTATTTACAAATAATAGGCATGACTTTAAAATGCCAAGTCTTAGCCTTTCATTTCAGAACTCAGTAATATAATATATACCTAGTCCAATTAGACAGTACATGACAGTCCTAAAGGACAGAGCCCAGGGAACACAAAGATGTGGAAGTGCCCAAACAGTTACTCTCTAGGGCAGGGGTAGGGAACCTAGACCTGCGGGACACCGGCTCTCGAGGCCTGGAGTTCCCCACCCCTGCTCTAGGGCGTAACTTGTAGCAGAAAAGCTGATCAAGCTATGCTAAACAAATGTTTTTCCTTTAATATGGAACTTCCTTGTCTTGAAAGACTTTAAACACTGATGAAATACGTGGGTACCCTGGATGTATTAATACTCCCCATGATAGCCCCTCTGCAAATAATTCAGTTTTGAACGTATCCTTTGTATTATTCTTGGGTGGATGACTGGGTGTGTAAAGCGCTTTGGGTTCCCTAGGCGGCACTAGTAAAAGCGCTATACAAATACACGCCATTTACCATTTACCATACTTTACGAGAACGGATGAAAACAGGGCAACTTGCAATACCTGCAAAGTAAATATTTCATTTAAGGGAGGAAACACTACGAATATGCAAAAGCATTTGCTCACAAAACACGCAATAACCTTAAATGAATGTCATCTCTTAAGATCTCACTGTTGGGTTTGTAAGGCCATGCTACTCCTAAATTTCTATCTTGTTCAAAGAGAAGATATAAAACAAAGTTCTAAGCTAATCGACCTTAGTGTTCTCCTTTTTTAAAAAGAATCAATAAGAGAATCGATAAAGAATTGAATCGTGAAAATCTTATCAATACCCATCCCTATTGGAGACTGATAGAGAAGAAGCCGTACTTAAAGCATCCAATAATAATAAAAACCTTCATCATATGAAGCTGAACTTTACACATCATGGATGTTTCTTCTGTTTAGCACTTACAGCCATCTCCGGTCACTTTTTTCAAAGTTCCCTGCTGTTCCCCACTTGTCCTGTAGGTGGTCTCAGTGTGTTTCCCATTGCTCCGAGTCAACTGATGTCCTCATCCAGCAGAGCGGCTGTTCCCCAATCTTTCATGGCTTCCTCTGATGTTTATAAAGTGTCCATAAAAAGCAGACAAAGCAGTGATTTGCATTCCCTTGCGTCCATATTGAAGGTAAAATCCTACACAGACGTCAGATCAAAATCAGTGCCAGTGAGACATTTGAAACGAGCAGGGAAACTGCAAAAGATGCTGAAGTGTCACAAACAGATCACAGCCAATGAGCTCTGCTCTTTGTAGCCTCCTTCAGGCGGCCATACCGATCAGCGATTGGACGCTGAGACGGATCCATGTCCATCATTTCATTTAAGACACCCAGCTAACAGATGTGATGCTGGAAAGTCCGCTGGTCCTTAAATGTGTCATTGTGTGAATGTTTTTGTGCACGGCCTGGATTCTCAGTTTGTGTCGTTAGTGGATTTTCTCACACTGGCTAACAAATGTGGGATTTTGAATCTATTGATGGGCACAATGTCACACATGAACCACAATGGATCCCCTCACAGCTCACAGGTTAGTGTTGGTGATGTGAGCTTTGGTGACCTGTTGCTTCATTCATGCAGCATTGACCCTATTCCAACAAACTAAGAACACTGTCAGTAATTTAATTAGTCCTGTTTTATAGTTGTAATTTAATGTACTGTGATTTTCAAATATTTATTCTAAGGTGATGTATTTGTTGTCTACCAATATCACCTCCTCTATGTTCAGGTATTCTCATGTTGTGCATGAAAATGATGATAAGAATGTACCTGGACCCAGTCAAGGTAGGTATTTCCAAATATGTCACTATAGTTACACATTTTACCATTTTTCACTATGTTTGTTAATTAAATAATAAAATATAATAAAAATGACATAATACAAAAAGCTTCTGTCTGAGGTATCAGCTTCTTTGATACCACATACTCTAAGTGTCATGGTCCTGTGTCGGTGACCCAGTGTTTTCTATTTTGTATTATTAATCCTTGATTTCAGGATGTGTCATTGCTTGTCTCTTGGTTTTTGATTTCTGTCTCAAGTATTACTAGCTCCTTAGTTCTTTAGTATTTTCTGAGTTCTAGTTCTTAGGTTTTGGTTCCGTGTTCCCTCTGTTCAGTGTCAAGTCTGTTTTATTTTGATATTCCTTCTCTGTGTTCAGCTTCTGTCCCCCGTCTCGTCTGCCTAATTAGTTCCAGCTGTGTTTCCCTCCAGTCTTCCATTCCCTGATTACTCCATCATGGAATTTTAGTTCTGTCATCCCTTGCTTGTTGTCACATTGTACCCTCAATATGCTTTAGGTTTGTCTTGTGCTCCCGTTAGTTTCCTAGCGGCTCAGTTCCAGTGTTTCAGTCCTCGTTTCTATGATCAGGGTTTTCGTTTGTTTTTTTGTGAGTTTAATTTACAGTGGATTTCCCAGCAATAAAGCTGCACTTTAAGTTAATCAGTCAGTCTCTGAGTCCTGCATTTGGGCCCAATCCATCCTGCCAAATACCCGATCCTTGACACTCAGTTCTAGCGCGTTACTGTGAAGTAGGAAACACACATTTAAATGATCGCTGTGCCAAAAACTACACCCTGTCACCAGATTTGAATGAAGTTCATTGTTCATGTTTCAAATAAACCAAACAGTGTGGGTGTGTCAGAGCTGAGCTGGGATCAGTATGTGCACATTGGCAGTTACAGCTTCTTGTTTCATGTGAAAAAGTGAACTTTAATACTAACCAGTCCAACCAGTTTTAAGGCGATACTGAATATAAAAAAACAAAAAAAACAAACAAAGATCTGTTATTACATAGTCTATACAATAATCAGCATCTCTGAAAATGTGGAACTAATTTTATTTGTCTTCATTAAAGGAACATTTTTCTTCTTTCTACAATCCTTGGAGAAATTACTTGTTGTGCTTGAAGGACTTCTAGTTACGAATTATAGCTTAAAGAATTACTATTTTAACATAGTTGTCTAAAATTTAAATAGGTGAAGATGACATATGGATGGTAAACTGTAGTCAGTAGTAGACATGAAAATTCAACAAGAGAGCCAAAATTTATCATACAGAAGTCAGTCACACTGGAACATTTCTCTTTCCTGTGTGTTTAATGTTTCTGTGTTCCAGTGTGACTGTGAGAGTGGAATTTACAGAAGAAATGGGTAAAGGAGACAAGAGGGACGCTTTATGTAACACTGATGAAGCGCTAATGAATTAATACAGGCTAGGTATTGAGTGAAATATTAGGTTATTATTAATCAGAAGATTTAGGAATGCTACTGGAGCTGATGGGCAGTAATTAATAAATACACACAACACAAAATGCTTTTGCAGTTACCATGTATTTAACTGAAACCAAAGAAAAATAACAAGAAAAGGAAAGGAAAACTTAAATAATCACTCCTGCTGCAGCTATTCAATTAATCAAAAACCCACATTAAAGTCTGTTGTTCAGGGACTTGTTAAATGAAACTGGCTGCTCCTGTTGAGCCCCTCCCACCTGTCCTGCTTCAGGTTGAGTCCCACCAACTTCCAGGAAGCAGCTCACCTGTGTGTCTGTGTTTAGTGTCCAGGTGTGAAGTGGAGCTTGTTGTTGTGTTTAAAGAAACTGTAAGTTTGCTTTGTTTCCTCCTTTAACAGTTTGTCTTTAGGAAATTTACTGTTTGTTCAGCTCATGTTTGATTTCTTCACACAACAAACTGTGTGTGTTTTCTCCATTAAAGTCATTGTGTAATGTTTTCCTGGCTAACATTAGCTATGTGTTCACAGTTCGAGTTAACGGACTCACAGCTGGAATAGGTAAATAGATACTGTATATGATTGTATATGAACACAATCCAGAAATAGCCTTCAGGTATGTGTGATCGGAGTCCAGTCCAGGTGTTCCAGGTAAACTATTTTTTCAATGTTAACTAGATAGATTTGTTCAAGTATTCCACTCTCCATTTTCCAGATGTTGCATCCGCAGATTCGTCACTTTCTGTGATTAAATCACACGATTGACAAGTTAAAGAACTTGCAGAATGGTCACAGTTTAACACAGACAGCTGCTAGTCAATACAACAAAACATTGTTCCATTATTTTGTACAAAATAAGTATACGTGCTTCATCTTTTTTCAGCTGAGACAGCAGGCCCACTGGATGCTGATTCCCACAGTTCATAATAACCATCGACTCTCTGATACTATTGTTATGGGCGTGTTTCCTGGCACTCACATGCATGCCGCCGTTATTTGCAGGATTCCTCAGGGCAAAATTTGTCTTCTGAAGCTATAGTTCACAAATCTTTGTTTTAGAGTTTTTCCGTACTAATAGAAAATAAAGTTGTAGCTGTAATAAAGAATTATTTTATTTTTCCATCAACAGAAAGTGAAGCTGACTTTAATGCAGCTTTTAACAGATGAAGATACTTAGTTTCGTGGAGATCACTGAATTTAAATTTGGAGCTGAAATAAATCCTGTCTGCCTTTTAAAATAATAATGAGCTGTATTTTGTTCCATCTGCTTGTTTTCTTCAAGGGTGCTGCAGATCGAGAGACTTTGTCATAACCCGTGAATTAGTTACAACCTATAATCTATTGATTCATATACCATTATACAAATTTGAGGTCCATGATTATTTTTACTGTAGGGAACACATTCTTAATTAGATTGGGCAATATTTACCTGAGACTGCATGGATATTAAAGGAAACAGGAGGAAGGCAGATACAGAAGAGGTGTATGAGGTGTGGTTTCCTGAAACTCAGATACATTATCTGTAATTAAAACATGTTGATCAGATAAGCCACATTGAAGCCACTGGGTTAGATTTAGAGAGAGAGAATACAGCGGTAACCTGTATTTTCAAGGTTACAGCAGGTAAGCTTTGTTTTGTTGGTAGCCAGTGTTGGGGAGTAACGGAATACATGTACCGCCGTTACGTATTTAAAATACAAAATACGAGTAACTGTATTCCGTTACAGTTACCGTTTAAAAAGGTGGTATTTAGAATACAGCTACTTTGTTGAAATAAATGGATTACACTGCGGTACTTCCCTGTTTCATATTGTGGTGGGTCAGGACTGTTTGGGTTTTGTTTGACAGCTACGTTCTGTTGTTCCAGGTGGCAGCGTTACGGTTGCCATGGTTACAGGGTGACGCTCTCTCTCTCTGCGTGTTTCCTGGGTGAGAGAGCGCCTGTTGTTGTTGTGCTAGGCTAATAGGCAGAATGCTACAGGCATAGCTCTAAAGAATGTAGCATCATAGGCAGTGTAGTCTGTGCTGCAGGGAGAATGGACTGCCATACCCGTTATGTGTCTGTGAGCGAGGGAGGGAGAAAAAGGAAAAGTACGAGCTGGAAGCATGCAAATATAATAATAACCACTGCAGCCAAGAAGAGTGCCTGACGAGCCCAGTTGTAAGTAAGCTATTAAGACTCGACTATACACAGTGTTCGTGTTTTCCTCCAAAAACACGAACACGAATCTCTCGCTAGCAAAGTTGACCCAGACAACAAAGTAAAGCTAGTTTTCGGCTACGAGCTCGACAGGAACCCACCGTATTAGCCAGAGGTCCCTTTACTACGGTTCGGAGCCGCAGACCTTCAGTAACAGTAATAAATCACAGCAATAGTACATTCATGTAGTTGTAAACAGCATGTTAATATATTAAGTAATCCAAAGTATTCAGAATACGTTACTCTCATTGAGTAACGTAACGGAATACGTTACATAATACATTTTGGGGCATGTATTCTGTATTCTGTAATGGAATACATTTTAAAAGTAACCTTCCCAACACTGTTGGTAGCCATGGTAACACCCTCCTCTTAAAGATCATTAGTTATAAATACATGTTCACTGGCATAAAAAACAGTCACTTTGTGTCCATAAACACAAAACATTGTTTCACAAAATACTGTTAGACTTAAACTTGTCAGGTAACATCAGTCCATCTCATCTTTCTGTGGGTCAAAATACATCCTCCTCTCTCTGCTTTTTTATATCAGAGGTGGAGTCATTCAAGGTTTATCCTACCTTTATTCTAACTACCAGTTACAGCAAATTTGAACTTGTATACTTGCTGTTATGAGTAAGTTCACTGAGGTCTTCTAAGAACAGGATTCTGTAAATGTGACTCAGCTCTGTCACAACAATCAGTTGTGATCAATCAATCTTATACTAACCAGTACAACAAGGTTTCATGCCTTCACATGTCAGCATGTGAACTCTGACTTAGACTCAACATTTTTAGAGTCAGCACATGAAGGTGTACCCGACTGCTGCTTCATGTAGAAATGATTCTGTTCTCCTTTTTGTCTCTCTGTTATTTATGTTTTATGTGCTTGCAAACTTCTAAACTTCCTTTTGTTTCTTCTTTTGTTTTATACTTAATGTTATACTTTACTGAATTTCAATGTTGCAAGAGACAGAAATAAAAACATGGTGAAATGAGACGAATTTACTGATGGTTTCTCACAAAGTTACACAGTCACACCTCTTCATGTTAAAATCTGCAGCTCTGTATTTCACAGCATCCGACTCACAGCTGGATCAATAAGGCCGAATGTGTCCCATTTTTGGTTAGTGTGTAATCAGAGTCCAGGAATCAGACTAAACAAACTGAATGTGTCCTGAGCTCGGCCGCTGTTCCACAGTAACTGCTGTTAGATTAACTGTTCCTGAGTTAGCTTAGCTAGCAAAGCAGCTATCAGTTAGAGTATGAACTCTCTGTAAGCAGTCATCTTGGTCCTGGGCATTGTTACTGAAATAAAGCTGCTCTCTGCCATTTCTACAGCCATGTTTGACCTGCTGCTTTGTAGGAATACAGTAATGGAGGGATTTGGAGGCTGAACTCGACTCTGTGACACTTTTTCTAGTGAATTGATGAAAGCTGTGTCTCAGATGGATGTTAGTCCAACACATCAGACATGACCTCTGCAGATCTCAGTTGATGCGCACATGAATGATTTGTGTTTCCTCTGCAGGTGAAGGTAGAAAGTGTGTGTGAACTGATGTGAATTCAGCAGCATGGATCAGTGTGAGGACAGAGAGGAGGGAGTCCCTCCCTCTAAAACCACTCTGTGTGGGGAACATGAGACCCAGACCAAAGCTCAGAGGTGAGATGACCATCTCTAACTGTCCATGACTCTTCTCCATTTCACAGCTCAGCACTCACATCACTGTTGCATCATTATTCACAGGAACCAACCTGGACCTCCACCCAGCTCTGTGTCCTTACAGAGTGATGCGTCTAAAGTTCGCCCTTTTAATTTTAAAGGCCAGCAATCGCCTGCTGTAGAGAGGTGAGCTGTTAGTAACATGAACTTTTTGATTTCAGTTTGGTGTCTGATTTAACTGCTTGACGTTGTTTTCTGGTCTCTAAACTGCATCTTTGTTGGAAAGCAAGCAGCTAGAGGCCATACATGAAGATATGCTATAAAGTTTGCAAAATGTCTTAACCCAACAATACAGAAAAATTCCCCTGAGACTCATTTGTTCACGCTCAAAACTCTAGTAAATACATGCAAACTAAAATAATTCAGATGATCCACTATGACCACTTGGTGGATAGGGAAGGAAGATCTCAAATTTAACTTTAAGACACATCAGAACCAGGTCTGTTGTGGAGGACAGATAAATTTCCTCTAACTGAACTTCAGTGGAAGGATTTAACACCTTCCACATCCTATTTCAGTATCCATTTATAATATATATATATATATATATATATATTCGCTGTCACTTGGTGTTCGCTCGCTCTGTGGTAGAGTATCACTTCCTGTTCCTGCTCAAACACAGTGGTGTTTCTGAGTAGCTTATTTGCTTAGCAGTTTAATTAACAACTTTTAAATACATTCTTTTTTCAGATTATAATCTTCACGTGCTTCATCCGAAGCACACTTTCTGTGTACTCACTACCTAATTTATAGCCAAAGTATTCACTCACTGTCTCTGTACTGTTTCGCTAGCTTAGCTCGTAGCCGACTCGTTAGCACCATGGCTACTTCACCTGTCCCTCCTGCACTTTCTTGCTCATTGTGTCAGATGTTTAGTTACTCCTCGGCCTCCTTTAGCAGTAATGATATCTGTAACAAATGTAGCATATTTGCAGCTCTGGAGGCCAGGATTACTGAATTGGAGACTCGGCTTCGCACCCTTCACTCACCCTTAGCTAGCCAGGCCCCTGTAGCTGGTGCAGCCGAAGATAGCGTAGGCCCCGCTAGCTGTTCCCCGGCAGATTCCAAGCAGCTGCGGAAAGAGGGCGGCTGGGTAACGGTGAGGAGGAAGCATAGTCCTAAACAGAAGCCCCAGGTACACCACCAACCCGTTCATGTGTCTAACCGTTTTTCCCCACTCGGTGACACACCCGCTGGGGGTCAAACTCTGGTAATTGGTGATTCTGTTCTCAGACATGTGAAGCTAGAGACACCGGCAACCATAGTCAATTGTCTTCCAGGGGCCAGAGCAGGCGACATTGAAGGAAATTTAAAATTGCTGGCTAAGGGTAAAAGTAAATTCAGTAAAATCATAATTCACGTCGGCAGTAATGACACCCGGTTACGCCAATCGGAGGTCACTAAAATCAATATTGAATCGGTGTGCAACTTTGCCAAAACAATGTCGGACTCTGTAGTTTTCTCTGGTCCCCTCCCCAATCAGACCAGGAGTGACATGTTTAGCCGCATGTTCTCCTTAAATTGCTGGCTGTCTGAGTGGTGTCCCAGAAACGATGTGGGCTTCATAGATAATTGGCAAACCTTCTGGAGGAAACCTGGTCTTGTTAGGAGAGATGGCATCCATCCCACTTTGGATGGAGCAGCTCTCATTTCTAGAAATATTGACAAATTTATTAAACCCCTCAAAATATGACTATCCAGAGTTGGGACCAGGAAGCAGAGTTGCAGTCTTACACGCCTCTCTGCAGCTTCTCTCCTCCTGCTACCCCCCCAAAAACCCATCTCCATAGAGACTGTGTCAGCTTCCAAAAAGACAAAAAACAAACTAAAAACCAGCAACAAACAACTTAAACATAAACACTTACAAAGAAAGAACAATACAGTATCCACATCTGAACCAAAGAGTAAAACAGTAAAATGTGGATTATTAAATATTAGGTCTCTCTCGTCCAAGTCTCTGTTAGTACATGACTTAATAATTGATCAACAAATTGATTTACTCTGCCTTACAGAAACCTGGTTGCAGTAGGATGATTATGTTAGTTTAAATGAATCAACACCCCCGAGTCATTCTAACTACCAGAAATCTCGAAGCACAGGTCGAGGGGGCGGTGTGGCAGCAATTTTTTCACACAAGTCTATCAATTAATGAAAGACCAAGACAGACTTTTAATTCATTTGAAAGCCTGATGCTTAACATTGTCCACTCCAGCTGTGAAACTCAGAAACCAGTCTTACTTGTTATCATCTATCGTCCACCTGGGCCTTACACAGAGTTTCTGTCTGATTTCTCAGACTTTATATCTAATTTAGTTCTGAGCTCAGATAAAATAATTATTGTGGGTGATTTTAACATCCATGTAGATGCTAAAAATGACAGCCTCAACATGGCATTTAATCTGTTATTAGACTCAATTGGTTTCTCTCAAAATGTAAAAGAACCCACCCACCACTTTAATCACACTCTAGATCTTGTTTTAACATATGGCATAGAAACTGAACATTTAACAGTGTCTCCTGAAAACCCTCTCCTGTCTGATCATTTCCTGATAACATTTACATTTACAATAATTGATTACACAGCAGTGGAGAGTGGACTTTATCAAAGTAGATGTCTTTCTGAAAGCGCTGTAACTAAGTTTAAGAATATAATCCAGCCACTGTTATCATCGTCAATGCCCTGTACCAACACAGAGCAGAGCAGCTATCTGAACGCTACCCCAACAGAGGTCGATTATCTTGTTAATAATTTCACCTCCTCACTACGTACGACTCTGGATACTGTAGCTCCAGTGAAAACTAAGGTCTCTAATCAGAAGTACCTGACTCCGTGGTATAATTCTCAAACACGTACCCTAAAGCAGATGACTCGTAATCTGGAGAGGAAATGGCGTGTCACAAATTTAGAGGATCATCATTTAGCCTGGAGAAATAGTTTGTTGCTTTATAAGAAAGCCCTCCGCAAAGCCAGAACAGCTTACTACTCATCACTGATTGAAGAAAATAAGAACAACCCCAGGTTTCTCTTCAGCACTGTAGCCAGGCTGACAAAAAGTCAGAGCTCTTTTGAGCCAACCATCCCTTTAACGTTAACTAGTAATGACTTCATGAACTTCTTCACAAATAAAATTTTTATCATTAGAGAAAAAATTACCAATAATCATCCCACAGATGTAATACTATCTACAGCTACTCTTAGTACCATTGATGTTAAGTTAGACTCTTTTTCTCCAATTGATCTTTCTGAGTTAACTTCAATAATTACTTCCTCCAAACCATCAACGTGTCTTTTAGACCCCATTCCTACAAAACTGCTCAAAGAAGTCCTGCCATTAATTAATTCTTCGATCTTAAATATGATCAACCTATCTCTAATAATCGGCTATGTACCACAGGCCTTCAAGGTGGCTGCAGTTAAACCTTTACTCAAAAAGCCATCTCTAGACCCAGCAGTCTTAGCTAATTATAGGCCAATCTCCAACCTTCCTTTCATATCAAAAATCCTTGAAAGAGTAGTTGTCAAACAGCTAACAGATCATCTGCAGAGGAATGGTTTATTTGAAGAGTTTCAGTCAGGTTTCAGAGTTCATCACAGCACAGAAACAGCTTTAGTGAAGGTTACAAATGATCTTCTTATGGCCTCTGACAGTGGACTCATCTCTGTGCTTGTCCTTCTAGACCTTAGTGCAGCATTCGATACTGTTGACCATAATATCCTATTAGAGCGATTAGAACATGCTGTAGGTATTACAGGTACTGCACTGCAGTGGTTTGTATCATATCTATCTAACAGACTCCAATTTGTGCATGTAAATGGAGAGTCCTCTTCACACACTGAGGTTAATTATGGAGTTCCACAGGGTTCAGTGCTAGGACCAATTCTGTTTACATTATACATGCTTCCCCTAGGCAGCATCATTAGAAGACATAGCATACATTTTCACTGCTATGCAGATGACACCCAGCTCTATCTGTCCATGAAGCCAGATAACACACACCAATTAATTAAACTGCAGGAATGTCTTAAAGACATAAAGACCTGGCTGGCCACTAACTTTCTGCTTCTTAATTCAGATAAAACTGAGGTCATTGTACTCGGCGCTGAAAAGCTTAGAAATATGGTATCTAACCAGATTCTTACTCTGGATGGCATTACCTTGGCCTCCAGTAACACTGTGAGGAACCTTGGAGTCATTTTTGACCAGGACATGTCCTTCAACGCACATATTAAACAAATATGTAAGACTGCGTTCTTCCATTTGCGCAACATCTCTAAAATTAGAAATATCCTGTCTCAGAGTGACGCTGAAAAACTAGTTCATGCATTTATTACTTCCAGGCTGGACTACTGCAATTCATTATTATCAGGATGTCCAAAAAACTCACTGAAAAGCCTTCAGCTAATCCAAAATGCTGCAGCAAGAGTACTGACAGGGACTAGAAAGAGAGAGCATATTTCTCCTGTTTTGGCTTCCCTTCATTGGCTTCCTGTTAAATCCAGAATTGAATTCAAAATCCTGCTCCTCACATACAAGGTCTTAAATAATCAGGCCCCATCTTATCTTAATGACCTTGTGGTACCATATCACCCTATTAGAGCACTTCGCTCCCGCTCTGCAGGCCTACTTGTTGTTGAGTATTTAAAAGTAGAATGGGAGGGAGAGCCTTCAGTTTTCAGGCCCCTCTTCTGTGGAACCAGCTTCCAGTTTGGATTCGGGAGACAGACACTATCTCTACTTTTAAGATTAGGCTTAAAACTTTCCTTTTTGCTAAAGCATATAGTTTGGGCTGGACCAGGTGACCCTGAATCCTCCCTTAGTTATGCTGCAATAGATGTAGGCTGCCGGGGGATTCCCATGATGCATTGAGTTTTTCCTTTCCAGTCACCTTTCTCGCTCACTATGTATTAACAGACCTCTCCGCATTGTATCATATCTGTTATTAACCTCTGTCTCTCTTCCACAGCATGTCTTTTATCCTGTCTTCCTTCTCTCACCCCAACCGGTCGCAGCAGATGGCCGCCCCTCCCTGAGCCTGGTTCTGCCGGAGGTTTCTTCCTGTTAAAAGGGAGTTTTTCCTTCCCACTGTCGCCAAAGTGCTTGCTCATAGGGGGTCATATGATTGTTGGGTTTTTCTCTGTATCTATGAAGCGCCTTGAGGCGACTTTTGTTGTGATTTGGCGCTATATAAATAAAATTGAATTGAAAAAAATTGAAACTCTCTTTTCCAAAGATGAGTGATTTCTCGATCAGATAGATTTACTTTTTTTATTATTATTTTGTTGTTTCAGCAACATTAAATTTAAAAACTGTACTTTCTAGTTAAAATATATATTTGTAATTTTAATAAATGACAAATTAAAACATCGGAGATCTCTGTCCAGAAGAGCGCAGTCCTAGGAACAGCTAAGATACTGTGCAGGACCCTCAAGCTCCCAGGCCTCTGGTAGAGGACCCGAGCTTGAAGGATTGACCGCCCGCAGGAGCGAGTGGGGAATTTTTATTTATATATATATATATATATATATATATATATATATATACACAAAAAAAATAAAATTACCCGCTCACCACTGTGGGTGGATATCTCCGATGTCGTTCCCGGGATCTGCTGGAGGCACTCGCCTAGCTTGGGAGTCACTGCACCCAGTGCTCCGATTACCACTGGGACCACCGTCACCTTCATCCTCCATGGTGCTGGCACCCTTAATCCAATTTCCCTCGGGATGAATAAAGTATGATCTATCAATCAATCAATCACATCTTCTTGAGCTCTTCTCTGAGCCTTGGATACTTCTCCGGCTTCTCGTGTTCCTTCTTCCTGATGTTGCTGTCATTCAGTATCGCTACGTCTATCACTACCACCGTCTTTTTCTATTTGTCTACCTCCATTTTGTCTGGTTGGTTAGCCACCATCATTTTGTCCGTCTGTATCTGGAAGTCCCACGGAATCTTAGCTGGGTCATTCTCGACCCCCCTAGGGGCATCTCCCATTTTGACCACGGGACTTCCAGGCCCAACAGATGTTTCTGTATACTATGCCGGCCACTTGGTTATGCCCTGCCCGCTAGCATCTTGCAGCCTGCTGTTATGTGCTGGATTGTCTCAGGGGCATCTTTACACAGCCTGCACCTGGGGTCTTGCCTGGTGATAGACCCCAGCCTCTATGGATCTTGTGTCCAGAGCTTGTTCCTGTGCTGCCATGATTGAGACTCTGTGCTGTTTTCAGTCCGGCTTTGTCCAGCCACTGGTGAGACTTCTGGATGTCAGCCACTTCCTCTATCTGCCAATGGTACATACCTTGCAGGGGCCTATCCTTCCATGATGGTTCCTCCACTTGCTCCTCCTTCTTGGGTTTCTGCTGCCTAAGGTAATTACTGAGCATGTGGTCGGTTGGGGCCATCTTCCTGATTTATTCATGGATGTTTGTTGTGTTATCTTGGATTGTGGTACTGACACTCACCAGTCCCTGGCATCCTTCTTTTCACTTAGCATACAGCCTCAGGGTGCTGGACTTGGGGTGGAATCCTCCATGCATGGTAAGGAACTTCCTTGTCTTGATGTCAGTGGCGTCAATCTCCTCCTTTGGCCAGCTCATTATCCCAGCAGGGTACCTGATCACGGGCAGGGCATAGGTGTTGATAGCCCGGATCTTGTTCTTGCCATTTAGCTGACTCCTCAGGACTTCCCTAACCTCTGCAGGTACTTAATGGTTGCAGCTTTCCTAGCGGCTTCTTCATGGTTCCCATTTGCCTGTGGGATTCCCAGGTACTAACCCTACTCTACCCCCTAACCCTATTCTTGTATTTTGTTCTTCATTTAGGCCATGGTTCCTGGGTTGCTCTGTTAAGTTGTTCCTTATTTGATTTCCCCTTGTGACTTTTACCCCCTGTGTGCCCCTCTGTGTATCTGTGAGCCCTCGTCTCCACTCCTTGTGTTTCATTGAATGTTTTCCCCAGCCCGTTATGTCTGTGCTCTCTCTCTCCTCTTGTCTGAACCTCTGTGTACTTCCTGTTTTACTTTGACAGTCTCTCGTCAGTATGCGTCATGTTGCGTTCACTCCTGCCCTGTCTCATTACGATTATCTGTGTCAGCTGTGTTCCCCGTGTGCTCCCACTTCCCTCGTTAAACCTCGGTGTATTTATGTCCGCGTCTCCCTCGGTTCGGTGTCGGATTCTCCCTCATTCATGGCCGTGTGTTTCTCTGTGTGCTAGTGTATTGCTTCCCAGTGTAGTTTCCTATCAGTTTGTTTCGCCGTTTCCCTCCAGCAATAAAAGCCGTATTTTGAGTTCATTCCTGCCTCTGTGAGCTTGTGTTTGGGTCCACTTCCTGCCTGCCACACAGCCGAATCATGACAGTACTGTGTTTTTACAGATTTTCTTTTTCTTTTACAGCGCATGAATATAATATAAAGACAGTCCTCTGCAGCTCAGTCTATCTCTGAGGCAAACTGCATGTTCAAAGTTCAACCATCATTTTAAAAAAAATCAACCAAACTTGCCTCTTCTTTTTTTTCACAGCTGCTGATCTTTCCATTATCTTCCGAAGGCTAACAATTGATTTTATATAACTGCTGATCTTGGTCTTTATCCATAGAATCTGGGAAAGATCAGAATCTCCTGAACTTGATCCAAGCTGTGTGTCCTTCGAAAGTGATGGGTCCATGGAACCACCACGGAACTTTAAAAAACAGTGGATTTCAAAGACAAAGTGAGTGAACATCAGTTTATTTTATAATTAGATTTGCTGCTGTAAAACAAATAATGGATGGTTTTTGTGATTTCTCACTTTTTGTCCTTTCTCTCTTATCATCTTCAAAGTCATTTGAGAACTTTCAATTGTCCATCTACAATATTTTAGTTCAGCCCAGCAGAAAAGCAGATAGGACTGTGATGATTAATGTTTAAACTCAGTTATCTTAAAATTTATATTATAAAGAAACTGAATTTTCTTCTTTTTGGTCTTTGGTCTCTATCAGTAAAATAAAGAAAATGGATACTACTGAACATTACCCCAGCTGTGGCTCTTTGAAGAGTGATCAGTCCATGGAGCACCCATTAGAAAAAGGAAATGCAACAGGCTTAGTACCAATGAAAGGAAGAAGGTCAGTTCTCCTTAAATACACTTCTTCCAGTCTTATGGCTATTCTCATTGAGTGGTTTTTCTCAGGTTAAGGCCTTAGACTTTTAATAGTTTACAAATATAAAAAAATAATCAGAAGAGTGTTGTGAGGTGAGGTTTGGAGGGGGAACATCATGGTGTGGGGCTGTTTTTTTTTTTTTTTATCATACGGCACTAGCAAGCTTCATATAATTGAAGGACAGATGAATGGAAAAATGTACTGAGGAATTTGTGATAAAAACCAAGATGATGATGAAATAAGTGTGGACGTTTTAGCAAGATAATGATCTCAAACACACAGCTCTCAAGGAAACTCTCAGCTGGTTTCAGAGAAAGAAAATAAAGCTGATAAAATAACCCAGCCAATAATCTCAGTTGAATTCAGCTGAAAATCTGTGGAGAACTAAATGGTAAATGGCCTGTATTTGTATAGCGCTTTACTTAGTCCCTAAGGACCCCAAAGTGCTTTACACATCCAGTCATTCACCCATTCATGGACACATTCACACACTGGTGATGGCAAGCTACATTGTAGCCACAGCCACCCTGGGGCGCACTGACAGAGGCGAGGCTGCCGGACACTGGCACCACCAGGCGCTCCATTTATAGAAGGGGCCCACAGAATCTTCAGGATTTGAAGACTGTTTGTTTGGAAGAATGGGCTAAAATCACACCAAAGCAATGCATTCAACTTGTTTCTCCATGCCAGAGGCTTCTTGAAGCAATTATTACCAACAAAGAAATTTCATGTCAATAGCACCTTTCGAAATATATTTACTTAGAAAATTGGTTACAGATTCAATGTTTATTTTACCCACTAAACATCTTGAATAATCAGGTCCCATCTTATCTTAAACACCTCATAGTTTTGTATCACAATAGGACACTTCACTCTCAGACTGCAGGCTTCCTTGTTGTATTTAAAAGTAGAATGGAAAGCAGAGCCTTCAGTTTTCAAGCCTCTCTTCTATGGAACCAGCTTCTAGTTTGGATTAAGGAGACAGACACTCTCTCTACTTCTAAGATTAGCCTTAAAACTTTCCTTTTCTAAAAAGCATATAGTTAGGGCTGGATCAGGTGACACCTAATCCTCCCGTAGTTATGCTGCAATAGGTCTAGGCTGGTGGTGCATTTAGTATTGAGTGTTTCTTCTTTAGTCACCTTCTTCTGCAGTCACACAGGCAAATGGCTCAATACATGAGCGGGGCACAGAAAGGAATTGGCAGGAATACCAGAGAAGCGAAACACCAGCTACTGGTAGACAGAGCAGTTGCCCAAGACTGCAAGAGACTCCGAAACCTTAAAAAAATATATCACTTGAACTGAAAGGCTTGCAAACACAGAGATGATAAGCTTTGTCACAGAAAAGATAGTCTTTAAGTTTACCAGCTCAAACTTTGAAATTCCACGTGTCACAGGTGTGTAGTGTTGAAGACAAGATTAGGACCCAAATGCGGGACTCAGGAAACCTGGAGTTAACTCATAATTACAGCTTTAATGCTAGTGGATCAAAGTAAAACCAAACCCAAAACATAGACTGAACTATCAATTGACATGGCAGAAAAACACAGGGAATGCTATACAAGGAGACAGACTACCATCTAGGGAGGACACAACAAAGGAATAGAGAAGACTGAGACCATATATACACACTGGTTACTTAGGGAAATAGGAAAAACCAGAGAACACAACTGCAACAAATCTGGATTAATGAGACAGGGAGTAAAACTTAATACGAAGGAGATGAGACGCAAAAACATCAAAATAAAACAAGAACTAACACACCCCAAGACCCCGAATAAGACATGCCGCTTTGACATAGAGACAGAAGATAAACAAACATGGAGATAAACTGGAAGGCAAAAATGGGAATATAGAGGGGGATTAACAAGCCTAGTAATCAAAGCAGACACACAAGGCACAAAATAGAGGAGAAGATACATAAGTAAGATATGATAACTTTATTGTCATTGCAGAGTCATACTTAGTAGAATAGCACAAAAAAATTGGAAAACTGCCCCATTTCAGCACTAAACACAACTAAACACAAAAGTGCAAAAAAGGTGTAAATAGTATTAAAAAAGAATTAAAGAATTAATGAGTATATTTATTACTCATATTGCTCCCCCCCCCCCCCACCCCACCCATAAAAAATAAAAAATAAAAAAAAAAATCCAAGGAGGTAGCTAATCAGGTCAGGTGTTAGCATTTATTAAGGCTATTGTCTTGTTGTAAAAGCTGCCCTTGAGTCTGTTTGCTCATGACTTCAGCAACCTATATCTCCAGCCACACAGCAGCGGCTTAAATGCCAACTGCAAACTTAATGACTGCATTATCTGGGTGGGTACTGACACAGTCATGTGTGTACAGAGTTTACAGTAGGGGACTTGGTGTTAAGGCTGAGGAAAGATGGGGATCCACTCTAACTCTCTGTACACGGTCCAAGAGAAAGTTTCTGATCCAGCGGCAGGTGGTAAAAGGAAGTCCTATAGCCATCTCTAGACCCAGCAGTCTTAGCTAATTATAGGCCAATCTCCAACCTTCCTTTCATATCAAAAATCCTTGAAAGAGTAGTTGTCAAACAGCTAACAGATCATCTGCAGAGGAATGGTTTATTTGAAGAGTTTCAGTCAGGTTTCAGAGTTCATCACAGCACAGAAACAGCTTTAGTGAAGGTTACAAATGATCTTCTTGTGGCCTCTGACAGTGGACTCATCTCTGTGCTTGTCCTTCTAGACCTTAGTGCAGCATTCGATACTGTTGACCATAATATCCTATTAGAGCGATTAGAACATGCTGTAGGTATTACAGGTACTGCACTGCAGTGGTTTGTATCATATCTATCTAATAGACTCCAATTTGTGCATGTAAATGGAGAGTCCTCTTCACACACTGAGGTTAATTATGGAGTTCCACAGGGTTCAGTGCTAGGACCAATTCTGTTTACATTATACATGCTTCCCCTAGGCAGCATCATTAGAAGACATAGCATACATTTTCATTGCTATGCAGATGACACCCAGCTCTATCTGTCCATGAAGCCAGATAACACACACCAATTAGTTAAACTGCAGGAATGTCTTAAAGACATAAAGACCTGGATGGCCACTAACTTTCTGCTTCTTAATTCAGATAAAACTGAGGTCATTGTACTCGGCGCTGAAAAGCTTAGAAATATGGTATCTAACCAGATTCTTACTCTGGATGGCATTACCTTGGCCTCCAGTAACACTGTGAGGAACCTTGGAGTCATTTTTGACCAGGACATGTCCTTCAACGCACATATTAAACAAATATGTAAGACTGCATTCTTCCATTTGCGCAACATCTCTAAAATTAGAAATATCCTGTCTCAGAGTGACGCTGAAAGACTAGTTCATGCATTTATTACTTCCAGGCTGGACTACTGCAATTCATTATTATCAGGATGTCCAAAACCTCACTGAAAAGCCTTCAGCTAATCCAAAATTCTGCAGCAAGAGTACTGACAGGGACTAGAAAGAGAGAGCATATTTCTTCTGTTTTGGCTTCCCTTCATTGGCTTCCTGTTAAATCCAGAATTGAATTCAAAATCCTGCTCCTCACATACAAGGTCTTAAATAATCAGGCCCCATCTTATCTTAATGACCTTGTGGTACCATATCACCCTATTAGATCACTTCGCTCCTGCTCTGCAGGCCTACTTGTTGTTCCTAGAGTATTTAAAAGTAGAATGGGAGGGAGAGCCTTCAGTTTTCAGGCCCCTCTTCTGTGGAACCAGCTTCCAGTTTGGATTCGGGAGACAGACACTATCTCTACTTTTAAGATTAGGCTTAAAACTTTCCTTTTTGCTAAAGCATATAGTTAGGGCTGTACCAGGTGACCCTGAATCCTCCCTTAGTTATGCTGCAATAGATGTAGGCTGCCGGGGGATTCCCATGATGCATTGAGATTTTCCTTTCCAGTCACCTTTCTCGCTCACTATGTATTAACAGACCTCTCTGCATTGTATCATATCTGTTATTAACCTCTGTCTCTCTTCCACAGCATGTCTTTTATCCTGTCTTCCTTCTCTCACCCCAACCGGTCGCAGCAGATGGCCGCCCCTCCCTGAGCCTGGTTCTGCCGGAGGTTTCTTCCTGTTAAAAGGGAGTTTTTCCTTCCCACTGTCGCCAAACTGCTTGCTCATAGGGGGTCATATGATTGTTGGGTTTTTCTCTGTATCTATGAAGCGCCTTGAGGCAACTTTTGTTGTGATTTGGCGCTATATAAATAAAATTGAATTGAATTGAATTGAATATCCAGCAGTTTTACTATTAATCTATCTGCGAGTATCGTATTAAAAGCAGACCAAAAGTCAATAAAGAGAAGCCTGGCATAACACCCATGGTGTTCCAGGTGGGAGATGGCGGTGTGAAGCGTTGTAACAATGGTGTCCTCAGCTGAACTGCTATCTCTGTATGAAGTGGATCAAGTGTGGGTGGCAGGCAGGACATGATGTGGCATTGGACCAGTTACCAGGACTGGGAGTGTAAAGCATTGAAGATCTTAGTGAAGACCCCGGCCAGCTGATCTGCACATTCTTTTTGGACCCTCCCGTTCACCCCATCTGGACCGGCGGACCTCCTGGGGTTCACTGCCACTGGGAAGAAAAAAAAAATCAAACATGCTAATATACAGAAAGAGCCAAACTTAAATACAAGTGATTCTTGAAACCAAGAGTTGTAACAACAATGGTAGACATTCAGAGATGACCTAGCCTCAACATCAATAGGAATAGATGCTCAGAATTAAAGATTGTAGTCTCGGAAAACATAATGTCAGCATTCATTAACAGAGAACCAAAAACCCAGACCTATAATGCTCAAGGCTCAGAACCACATATGGTTTTATTATTGACCAACACACAAAAAAATGGAAGTTTCATTTCAAGATTTGGGTTAGCAAGCTAAGACAAAACACTCAAGTTAGAATCAAATTTCCTCACAGTGGAGGCTAGGTCAAATTGAGAATAGATCCAGGTGAAAGAGCTGGCTTTGGCCAGGACCCACCATTGACAGATGCAGATGGTGACAGGGTCCCTGAGTCATTGACCCAGTATTCTGAGTTTAGCGAGTTTGTGATTTGTTTTTAGAGATGGGATTTATGTTCGCGGCTCATAGTATCCTGTTAGTAGTCTGATTTTAGGACTTTTTTGTGTTTGTTTGTTTCATGACTTTTAGTCCCTTGCTTCAGTTCTATTGATGATAGATTTTAGTCCCCTTTTGTGTTCCCTTCTGTTCCTCCAGTCTTGTCTCTGTCTGTCTTTTGTCTCTAGCTTAGTTTGAGATATATTTTTTGTCTTATTTATATCCAAGCCGCTAATCGCTGCTAATAAGCCACTATGACGCCAACACACTAATAATAAATATGCTGATTAGTGTGTAATTACATCTAACAAATTGATGCATTCTCATAGACTAAACACCATCTTGTGAAATCTGCCATGGCCAGTAGCCACCTAATCATATTTTATATAGAGAGATTTTAATTTTTGCCTTTACCTCGACTCTCAAGATATGAAGGATCATATCTATGTTTTATCATCTCAGAGCCAAAACACCAAGGAAAGAGAGAACATGATTGGTGTTGAGATGAAACAAAACTAAATATTGGCACATGCAAGGAGTTGGCAGACAGAAGATTTTAAAAGGGATGTCGAACTCATCTGGTTTCTATAAGAATATTAGAATTTTTCTCTGGCCAGTAAAAAAAAATAAAAACCCAACAACTTATGATTTAGATTTTCTTTTTATTAGTATTAACATAACTAGACAGTTAGAAAGATTACAAAGAGCTGGTAATCTTCAGGATTGTCTGTGCCTATGCCTGTGGTGTCTGAAATAGAGGTCCAGGCATTAGAAAGTGGAAGCTGTCTTTTTGTCTGACTTGGAGGATCAGTGGCATAAAATGTTTACTACTGTTCATTATTTCTCCACAGAGTGGACCAGGAGAGCACAGAAATTCCTGGTGGTCAGTCTGACCAGCAGCATCAAACACACCTTCTGTCCATATTTAAGGTGTGTATATATCTTTTATATTTATTCTGTTCAGACATGTACACACTGGGTGTTTAAGTTAGGATGGAAAGTTGATTGCCATTAAAAAATCTAAACAAAACAAAACAAAAATGGTGGTAAGATCTCTGCCTCCTCTAGTTTGCATGTTTTAGTGTATTGGTACATAAAACAAATACTAGTTTTGTAGCATTGTACATAAGCCTCAGTGAAGTGGAAACACAGCTGAGCACTTTTTAACACTAGAAATGCTAAGAGGGGTAATTTTAACCCCAGCAGTCATGACAAGTGATATCTGAGAGAAATTACTCTGTTAATTTTCATCTTTCTTTTTTCTTTTTTTAAATTTGAATCAAGATTTGACAAGTACATAATAGATGGTAGGCAAAAATACAGTAAAATAAACTAATACCCCTCCGTGAATCGCTACCTTGTCATGGTGGAGGGATTTGTGTGTCCCAGGGATCCCAGGGGCTATGTTGTCCGGGGACTTTTGCCCCCTGGTAGGCTCTCCCATGGCAAATTGGTCCTGGGTGAGGGACCAGACAAAGAGCGATTCAGAAAACCCTTATAAGAAAACCATCGAGGGAACACGTTACCCTGCCTGGGATAGGGTTACCGGGGTCCCGCCCTGGAGCCAGGCCCAGAGAGGATACCCGAGGGCAAGCGTCTGGTGGCCGCGCCTTAGTTCATGGGGCCCGGCCGGGCACAGCCCGAAAAGGGGAAGTGGGCCCATCCTCCTGCAGGCTCGCCACCCGCAGGAGGCGCCGTAGGGGTTGGGCGCATTTTGTGCCGGGCGGGGCCAGGAGTGGAGGCCCTTCGGGGACTGATCCCCGGCTACCAAGACTGGCAATTGGGCCATGGAATTTCACCTCTCTGGTGTGGAAGGAGCCTGAGCTAGTTGCAAGGTTGAGAGGTGCCGGCTAGATATAGTCATGCTCACCTCAATGCATGTCTTGGGCTCCTGAACCAGTCTCCTGGAGAGGGGCTAGACTCTGTCTCAGTCTGGAGTTGCCCCTGGTGAGAGGTGGCGGGCTGGGTATTCTAGTATCCCCTCGGCTTGCTGCCTGTACATTGGGGTTCTTCCTGGTGGATGAGAGGGTTTGTTCCCTGCGCCTTCAGGTCGGGGAACGGGTCCTGACGGTTATCTGTGCTTATGCGCCGAGTGGAAGCTCAGAGTACCCAGCCTTTTTATAGTCCCTGGGTGGGGTGCTTGAGGGTTCTCCACCTGGAGACTCTGTTGTCCTACTGGGAGAATTCAATGCTCATGTGGGCAACGACAGTGAGACCTGGAGGAGTGTGATTGGGAGGAACGGCCTCCTTGATCTGAACCCGAGTGGTGTTTTGTTATTGGACTTCTGTGCAAACCACAGTTTGGCCATAACAAACACCATGTTCCAACATAAGAGTGTCCATAAGTGCACGTGGCACCAGGACGCTCTATGCAGCAGGTCGATGATCTATTTTGTAATTGTATCACCAAACCTGCGGCCATATGTTCTGGACACTCGGGTAAAGAGAGGGGCTGAGCTGTCAACTGATCACCACCTGGTGGTGAGTTGGATCAGGTGGCGGGGGAGGAATCTGGACAGACCCGGCGCGCCTTAAACGTATAGTGAGGGTGCGCTGGCAGAGGCCCCAGTTTGCGAGATCTTCAACGCACACCTAGGGCAAAGCTTCAACAGCATTCCGAGGGAGACCAGGGACACTGAGTCCAAATGGACCATGTTTCGCACCTCCATTGCCGAAGCTGCTGCACTGAGCTGCGGCTGCAAGGTGGTTGGTGCTTGTCGTGGTGGTAACTCCGGAACCAAATGGTGGACACCAGAGATGAAGGGAACCACCAGGCTGAAGAAGGAGTCCTATCGGGCTTGGTTAGCCTGTGGGACTTCGGAGGCAGCTGATAGGTACCCGACAGGCCAAGCAGAACGCAGCTTGGGCAGTGGCTGAAGCAAAAGTGTGGAAGGAGTTCGAAGAGGCAGTAGAAAAAGACTTTTGGACTGCCTCGAAGAGATTCTGGCAAACTTCAGGCGACTGAAGAGGGGAAAGTGGCGCTCTACCTGTACCGTACTTGGAGGATCTCCTTAATCCCACTGGCACGTCTTCCGGGGGGAAGCAGAGTCTGGGGATGAGGGGGATGACCCGCCAGTCTCTGGGGGTGAGGTCACTGAGGCAGTTAAACCACTCCTTGGTGGCAGAGCCCCTGGGGTGGATGAGGTCCGCCCCGAGTTCCTGAAGGCTCTGGATGTTGTAGGGCTATCCTGGCTGACACGCCTCTGCAATGTTGCGTGGAGATCAGGGGCGGTACCTCTGGACTGACAGACCGGGGTGGTGGTCCCCATTTTTAAGAAAGGTGATCGGAGGGTGTGTTCCAACTACAGGGAAATCACACTCCTCAACCTCCCTGGGAAAGTCTATGCCAGGGTACTGGAAAGGAGAGTCCGTCCTGCCCCAAGTGGAGGAGTTTAAGTATTTCGGGGTCTTATTCACGAGTGACAGGAAAAGGGAGCCGGAGATTGAAAGACGGATTGGTGCTGCAGCTGCAGTGATGTGGATGCTGTACCAGTCCATTGTGGTGAAGAGAGAGCTCAGTGTAAAAGTGAAGCTCTCAATTTACCGGTCGATCTATGTCCCTACCCTCATCTATGGTCACGAGCTGTAGGTAGTGACCGAAAGAACGAGATCACAGATACAAGCGGCAGAAATGAGCTTCCTCTGAAGGGTGGCTGGCCTCCCCCTTAGAGATAGGGTGAGAAGTTCAGCCATCCGGGAGGGGCTCAGAGTAGAGCCACTGCTCATCCACATCGAAAGGAGCAAGTTAAGGTGGTTCAGGCATCTGAAGAGGATGCCTCCTGGGCGAGGTTTTCCGGGCATGTCCCACCAGGTGGAGACCCCAGGGCAGACCCAGGACACGCTGGAGAGATTATATGTCTCGGTTGGCCTGGGAATGCTTTGGTGTTACCCCGGATAAGCTAGAGGAGGTGGCTGGGGAGAGGGAGGTCTGGGCTTCTCTGCTTATGCTGCTTCCCCCGCGATCCGGCACCAGATACGTGGAAGATGATGGATGGATGGATGGATGGATAAACTAATAAACAGTTTCTAACAAATAACACGATAATTAACATGTGTAAATTATTTATTACAAAGGAAGAACATTATTGAAGGATTTAAAAAATAAGAACTTTCGATAATGTGTATTATTAATTGCTCAAAAAAAGATGATATAAAAATGGACTGCTTAGTGTGAAACCGGCTGATGTACACGATAGGGCAGTTCACACACACAAACACACACACACACCCATTACCTGCTGGAACAAAATGGCCACCAGCCCCCTGTTTGGGGCTTCTGTCAGCAGGATAGGGAGGGAAAAGTTTGGAGCAGGGCTTTTCTTACAGAGCCTTCTTTGCCCTCACTGCCTGGCACTGCTCTGTGCACTGGACTATATCTGAAGCATCTTTTCAGGTGAGACTGGGCAAGGGACTGGCCAGGTCAAAAAGTTCGGCATGTAGTCCAGTGGTAGTCACCAGGAACCATCTCAGCTTTCCTTTGGTCTTGGGACTCAGACAGGATGTGATGGCTTCTGTCTTGTTTAACTGGTGGCACATCTGCCCACCACCCAAGTGGTACCCCAGATAGTGTACATCCCTGCACCCAACTGCACAGTTCTTCAGGTTGGCCACGAGCCCTTCTTGCACTACGGACTCCAGAACCACAGCTATCCACTGTACATGCTCTGACCAGGTGTCACTGTGGATGATGGCATCATCCAAGTAGGCGGCAGCATATGCGGCATGTGGATGCAGTATCCTGTCCATGAAACACTTGTTCTGATCCCCGGTCCAACTGGCTGGGGGTCCAAACCAGCTGAAAGAAAGTGTGACAAATTGGACCAAACCATACACAGTAGAGAAGGCCATATTTTTGTTGAAATCTGGAGACAAGGCAGTGCAGCAACATCCACCCTCTGGGCCTGTGTAACACAGTCATCACAATGGAGGGAGGCATGAATGGTGAAATTTGACAAATGGACCCTAACTTTTTCCTTCAACAGGCTCAACAGAGAAGTTTTTTCAGCCTCTCCATGCTATTAGGAGGTTTTTGCTCCTCCGCTGTCTGACTGCACCACTTCCGAGTCAACATCCTCTACCTGAAAAAAATTCTCCCCAATGTGTGTAGCTTGGCTCCCAGATCAAGAATGTACTGAATTTCATTCTTAGCAGAGCTTGGAACTTCCTCACAGTTTTCTGTAATTAGGTCTTTTTTTCTTCTTCTTTATTTTTTTTTTGCCTGTCCTGCCAAGCAGTGTAGCAATCAGAATTATCGTCTGATGGCCAAAAAATGCCCAACAGATTTATTTTCCCAAGTGGAACATTATGGCATTTGCTATAATGGTCCACTTGATAGTCATATTTTGTTATAATTTTATTACGATTTTTTATTGGTTATTACAGTTATTACAGGGTACGTAAAAGAAAACGAAGAAAGAAAGATGAGTTGGGAAAAAAGTTAACAGCAGGAGAGGGAGAGAAAAATAGAGAAGAAGAGGGATAGAAAGAGCTAGGGAGACAGCTTATCCGGGGGAACACCAAGGCGTTCCCAGGCCAGCAGAGAGATATAATCTCTCCAGTGTGTCCTGGGTCTGCCGCGGGGCCTCCTCCCGGTGGGACATGCCTGGAACACCTCACCATAGGAGGCGCCCAGGAGGCATCCTTGTCAGATGCCCTAACCACCTCAGCTGGCTCCTTTCAATGTGGAGCAGCAGCGGCTCTACTCTGAGCCCCTCCCGGATGGCCGAACTTCTCACCCTATCTCTAAGGGAGAGGCCAGCCACCCTTCGGAGGAAGCTCATTTCTGCCGCTTGTATCCGCGATCTCGTTCTTTCGGTCACTACCCACAGCTCGTGGCCATAGGTGAGGGTAGGGACGTAGATCAACCGGTAAATTGAGAGCTTCGCTTTTACACTCAGCTGCCTCTTCACCACGACGAACCGGTGCAGCGTCTGCATTACTGCAGCGGCAGCCCCAATCCGTCTGTCAATCTCTGGCTCCCTTCTCCCATCACTCGCGAACAAGACCCCGAGATACTTGAACTCCTCCACTTGGGGCAGGAACTCATCCCCGACCCGGAGTGGGCACTCCACCCTTTTCCGGCTGAGAACCATGGCCTCAGATTTGGAGGTGCTGATCCTCATTCCCGCTGCTTCACACTCGGCTGCGAACCGCTCCAGTGCGAGCTGGAGGCCCTCACCTGATGAAGCCAACAGAACCACATCATCCGCAAAAATCAGAGATGAGATTCTGAGGCCACCAAAGCGAAAGCCCTCCGCCACTTGGCTGCGCCTAGAAATCCTGTCCATAAAAATTATGAACAGAACCGGTGACAAAGGGCAGCCCTGGCGGTGTCACGGCGAGTGAGATGAGCCGTGTGGAAAATAAAGGAGGATCCAAATGCAGGCACTTGTAAAGGTGTGATGGTGGTTTATTAAACACAAACTAAAAATGGACAAAAGGCGAACCGAACAAAGACTAAACTATACTGGGAACAAACTGAATACAGAACACGAACCTGAACATGAACGAGAGCGAGCAGAAACGGATTGACAGCAGGGAACACACAGATGAAACATGGTGGGAACGCAGACGGACCAGCAACTACAATGACAGAGGACACGACTTAAATACACACAGAGAAACACGGGAATTACACACAGGTGGTGGACACAGCTGGGAATAATCAACAAGACGAGACAGAGGGAAAACTGAACACACTCACATGAGACTCAAACCTTCACAATAAAACAGGAAATGAGAACACTACAGGAAGACGCAGACCAGACACTGAGAGACAGACGGAGAATGACACATGGAACCTGAACTAAACTAAACGTGAGATACAACCGAGAACAAATCCTTAACATGAATAAACAGAAACAGAATTCTAATAATAATAATAATAAACCTCATAGTGCCCAAAACCACGACAATTATCCAAAAATAAACTAACAATCCAAAACTCAAAATACTGGGTCGAAACTGACCCAGAACCGTGACAGTACCCCCCCTCCAAGGGCTGGCTCCCGACAGCCCTAAACAGAAAACAGGACAACAAAACCGAGCACCAGACCAGGGCGGGCGGAGGGGGTCCAGGAAGGAGGGCCCGAAACAAAAAACAAGGAGCACAACAGTCCAGATCAAACCAAAAAACCAGGCCAACACAAAACAAGACTATTCACGAGTCCACAGGAAAGTCGGGGGTCGACAACACAAGAGCCAAAACAGTCCAGGGAGCCGACCGTGCACACGGCAACGGCGGCGACGAGCAAACAGTTCCGGGGGCCGACCGTGCACACGGCAACGGCGGCGACGGGCAAACAGTTCCGGGGGCCGACCGTGCACACGGCAACGGCGGCGACGGGCAAACAGTTCCGGGGGCCGACCGTGCACACGGCAACGGCGGCGACGGGCAAACAGTTCCGGGGGCCGACCGTGCACACGGCAACGACGGGCAAACGGTTCCGGGGGCCGACCGTGCACACGGCAACGGCGGCCACAGGGCAGGTCTGGAGGCCGACCGTGCACACGGCAACGGCGGCCACAGAGCAGGTCCGGAGGTCGGCCGCGAGGCCAGCGGCGGCAACGAACCCTTTCCGGAGGCCGTCCACAATGGCCATGATGCCAACCCAGAGGCCTGGAAAATGGCCGCCAGAGGCGAGGCAGAACAGGCCGAGCGGGCTCTGATGAAGGCGAAGCCGCAGAGGCTGGACCAGACGAAGGCGAAGCCGCAGAGGCTGGACCAGACGAAGGCGAAGCCGCAGAGGCTGGACCAGACGAAGGCGAAGCCGCAGAGGCTGGACCAGACGAAGGCGAAGCCGCAGAGGCTGGACCAGACGAGGATGAAGGCACAGAGGCTGGACCAGGCGTGGATGAAGACTGCAGCGGGACGGCTGCGGAACCTGACGGCAGCGGGACGGCTGCGGAACCTGACGGCAGCGGCACGGCTGCGGAACCTGACGGCGGTGATGCCGCAGGAGGTGATGTGGATGCAGGCAACGGTGTAGGAGACACAGGGGATGATTCAGCAGGTGGTGGCTGAACAAACTTCCCCGGACCGTCAGCAGACGTGAGGATGTGCTTGCTGGGTCCTCCAGGACCCCCAGCAGATGAGGTGTGGTGCTGGGTGGGCTCCTCAGACCCACCAGCAGATGACACTTGTGGCTGGCTGGGTTCTCCCGAACCCCCAGCTGACGACACTTGTGGCTGGCTGGGTTCTCCCGAACCCCCAGCAGACGAAACCTGAGGCTGGACGGGCTCCTCCGGCCCTCCAGCTGAGATAGACGGCTGAATGGATCCCTCTGGTCCCCCAGCAGAGGACAGGGGCAGAGGGGTGAACTCACTGGAGCTCTCAGCAGGGGATGACGGCTGAGACTGCTCAGTAAAGTCCTCTAGTGAAGCTGCTGGTGCTGGCATCTTGACCTCTAGGGGTCCAGAGTTGGCTGGTGGCTGACACCCAGCCTCTGGGGAGGCCCTAGAGGGAGCAACTGCCTCTGAGACGGCCAGCTTAAGTGAACCAGCTAACATTTGTATGAAGTGTGTTCCCTGCTTGTAATGAGGCTGTGAGGATGATGACTGAGTGAATGAGTGGGTAGGCTGCTGAGCTAGTGGCAACTGAACTGAGGGCAGCGGGGCTGCTGACTGAACTGAGGGCAGCGGGGCTGCTGACTGAACTGAGGGCAGCGGGGCTGCTGACTGAACTGAGGGCAGCGGGGCTGCTGACTGAACTGAGGGCAGCGGGGCTGCTGACTGAACTGAGGGCAGCGGGGCTGCTGACTGAACTGAGGGCAGCGCTACAGGCCTGGCGTTTGACTGGGATGGAAGTGAGGATGGGGCAATTGAGCGGACACTGTCATAAACATGGAACGAGGGTTCAGAACAGGCAGTCTTAGAAGCTATGGCCATGGGTGAGAAATCATTGTTATCCTCAGTAAAAACACAAAAAATTGCCCCAGAAACAACAGTCACACAATCTGATGCAGCAGAAAAAGTGTCCCTTTCACTCACCACAGCCGACTGCTCACATGTCCTTACATCCGGCTGTGGGGTGCCGCGCCGGCGGCGCGAACGTCGCTTTCCTCTTGGAGACGGCTCCGACGGACCGGGTAATTCCTCGTCCGGCGGGTCGGACGGCACGTCCTCCATTGAAGCGAGTGGGCGAGCGGTAGCGGCGGGAGGGTGAAGGTGAAGCTCAAGCTCGTGAAGAACAAAATTCTGTACGAGCGGGTGCAGTGAGTCTAATAACCAGGGGTAGCAGGAAATAAGGTGTTGTAGGTCGGCTTCCACAGTGTAAAGAGACGTTTCTCCCTCATGCTCTAACCACTGGTTGATTAATATAGAAACAGAGTCGATAACGGCCTCCTGAAGCTCCCTGGGTGGGCTGAATGCCGCTGGATCCATATCTGGCTGGTCCGTACTGTCACGGCGAGTGAGATGAGCCGTGTGGAAAATAAAGGAGGATCCAAATGCAGGCACTTGTAAAGGTGTGATGGTGGTTTATTAAACACAAACTAAAAATGGACAAAAGGCGAACCGAACAAAGACTAAACTATACTGGGAACAAACTGAATACAGAACACGAACCTGAACATGAACGAGAGCGAGCAGAAACGGATTGACAGCAGGGAACACACAGATGAAACATGGTGGGAACGCAGACGGACCAGCAACTACAATGACAGAGGACACGACTTAAATACACACAGAGAAACACGGGAATTACACACAGGTGGTGGACACAGCTGGGAATAATCAACAAGACGAGACAGAGGGAAAACTGAACACACTCACATGAGACTCAAACCTTCACAATAAAACAGGAAATGAGAACACTACAGGAAGACGCAGACCAGACACTGAGAGACAGACGGAGAATGACACATGGAACCTGAACTAAACTAAACGTGAGATACAACCGAGAACAAATCCTTAACATGAATAAACAGAAACAGAATTCTAATAATAATAATAATAAACCTCATAGTGCCCAAAACCACGACAATTATCCAAAAATAAACTAACAATCCAAAACTCAAAATACTGGGTCGAAACTGACCCAGAACCGTGACAGGCGGAGCCCTTCACCCACCGGGAACGAGTCCAACTTATTGCCGGCAATGCGAACCAAGCTCTTGCAACGGTTGTATAGGGATCAAATGGCCCGTAGCAATGGGCCAGACACCCCATACTCCTGCAACACCTCCCACTGGACACCCCGAGGGACACGGTCGAATGCCTTCTCCAAGTCCACAAAACACATGTAGACTAGTTGGGCAAACTCCCATGCACCCTCAAGTATCCTCGAGAGGATAAAGAGCTGGTCCAGTGTTCCGCGACCAGGACGAAAACCGCATTGTTCCTCCTGTATCTGAGGTTTGACTAGCGGACGAACTCTCCTTTCCAGCACCCTGGCATAGACTTTCCCAGGGAGGCTGAGGAGTGTGATCCCCCTGTAGTTGGAACACACCCTCCGGTCCCCCTTCTTAAAGATGGGGACCACCACCAACGTTTGAATCATGGACTTTAAAGTCTTCTTCAGCTGCTCCACCAACTCATCAGTCTGAGGATGGTAGACGCTTGTCCGAACAAGATAGGTGAGATGTAGAATAATTGACTGACAACCCTCAGCCTGATGGATTGTGTTGTGGAAATTTTAAATAACCTGCAAACACCCCCAGCGAGCATGGTTTTAAAGTGGGTTTTAATAAAAAAAGAAGAACACATTGCAATGAGGAGGGATGCTCTGGTTAAACAGTCTCTGAAAATAGCCACCACCCTGACCACTTTATATATACACACAGATTTTCTCAAACAAAGATCATTCCACAGCTCTTACATGCCGGCTCCATTTCACAGGGGGGGCTATACCTTCAGCCTTACAGAAAGAATTATGACTCTGTTTTTCACTCAGTGTTACCTCCCTGAGCAGGGTATCTGGACATCTTCAAGACTACAAAAAGCCCTCTGTGAGAGTGCAATAAAACATGAGGCCCACTTGTGATAACATTCATGCATACAACACTAAGTGACAAAGTGATATTATTACTACTAAAGTGATATGGTTAAAATATGTGATTAATACATAAAATAAAGACATTTCTACCACAATTGGCAGTCGCATAGCCCGCACCTCCAGCACTCTTTCCCTGTCTATGCTGCTCTCGCCAGAAACTGCCCACCACCATACAGGGTGGATCCCTCGGCTGAGCCATTAGATGGTCCTCTGCAAGGATTACCGCTGTATCCAAACTGGTGGGCTGGAGGTAGCAGGCCCACTCATCAGTGCCTGCTGAAGACCCTCCACCAACTGCACCAGGAAGACCAGTTTCATCGCTCAATCCTTACCTTCTGTGGGCCCAGGCTACAGCCACCGAGCCGCTTCATCGAACAGACACCTGGTGAAGGGTGGTCCCATCCGGCCTACCCCGATGTTTCTCCATCGTGAGGACCAGGCAATCAAGGGTATACACCCACAAAACGACCCCTTTGCCGCAGTGGGCAAGCTAAGAGCTCTTTGAATAGCAGTGAAAGAGTCCATTCTTTTTTTTTGGGGGGGGGGGGGGGGGGGGGGACGACACAGACTCCCTCCCGCATCTGGCGGAGCTCTGTCACTACTGGTTCACCGCTGCCTGCTCCATGTACATGGTGACCAGCTGTGCCACCATTTGTGCCAGCACCTCGACGGGCTGCGCCAATAGCTGGTCTGTCATACCACAGCCTTGGCACCACTGTGATAGAAGGACCCAATTGGACCCTACATTGCAAAATAACTGAGTGTTTATTTACATATGTTTTTGCTTTCAACCAGCTTTCCAGCTGCTATATCTTCAGTCAGTACCCACACACACACTTCTGTCCTGTTCTCCAACTCTCTCTTCTATGGGCCCTTGCAGCTACTGAAATAGGGAAGGCATGGTTAGCATTATGGATATCAACTGTGCCAGCCAGCCTTCTCTGTCACTGTTCCCTAAACTCACTGCTCCACCCCTCCCCTGCAACTGAGCCACAGACCCCATGCCGGTACACAGGTGTATATATTAATAGATGGTACATTATTACCCCGTCCTATAGTTTTTATTTTATTCGGTTTGTTGGATATCTATGCTCCACTTCACCATAAAATTGGTTGAGGGTTTACCATGACTGAATATTTGATCAAGTATTCTGTTCTAGCTGCTGGAAGACAATGTCATCACTTTTGTGAAGAATGAACTTAAGAAGATCCAGAAAGCTATGAGTCCAGATTACCCTGAATCCCTACAGAGTCAGCAGGAGGATGAGAAGGTATTAGAGGGTGAGGATGAAGAACAGACAAGGAGCAGCAGAGAGGCATTTCTGAAGATTGCAGTGCACATTCTAAGGATAATGAAGCAGGATGTGCTGGCCAACCAGCTGCAGAGCAGTATGAGAATTTCTTTAAAGATTTAAGATGTTGAATGAATGAGACCCTAATAAATAATGAGACCAACATGGATTCATAATATGTACACTTGATAAATTCTTGATATTTATTGTCTGATTTTGTTTGTTTGTTTTTAGAAGCTTCCATTAGGAACTTCCAGTGGAGCCAAAGTCAGCTAAAATCTGGTCTGAAGAACAAATTCAATTGTGTGTTTGAGGGGATTGCTAAAGCAGGAAACCCAACCCTTCTGAGTCAGATCTACACAGAGCTCTACATAACAGAGGGAGGGACTGCAGAGGTCAATGATGAACATGAGGTCAGACAGATTGAAACAGCATCCAGGAAACCAGACAGACCAGAAACAGTAATCAGACAAGAAGACATCTTTAAAGCCTCACCTGGAAGAGATGAACCAATCAGAACAGTGCTGACAAAGGGAGTGGCTGGCATTGGGAAAACAGTCTTAACACAGAAATACACCCTCGACTGGGCTGAAGACAAAGCCAACCAGGACATCCAGTTCATATTTCCATTCGCTTTCAGACAGCTGAATGTGCTGAAAGAGGAAAAGTTCAGCTTGGTGGAACTTGTTCATCACTTCTTTACTGAAACCAAAGAAGCAGGAATCTGCAGCTTTGAAGACTTCCAGGTTGTGTTCATCTTTGATGGTCTGGATGAGTGTCGACTTCCTCTGGACTTCAACAAAACTACAATCCTAACTGACCCTAGAAAGTCCACCTCAGTGGATATGCTGCTGATAAACCTCATCAGGGGGAAACTGCTTCCCTCTGCTCGCCTCTGGATAACTACACGACCTGCAGCAGCCAATCAGATCCCACCTGACTGTGTAGACATGGTAACAGAGATCAGAGGGTTCACCAACCCACAGAAGAAGGAATACTTTAGGAAGAGATTCAGAGATAAGGAGCAGGCCAGAAGGATAATCTACCACATCAAGACATCACGAAGCCTCCACATCATGTGCCACATCCCAGTCTTCTGCTGGATCACTGCTACAGTTCTGGAGGATGTGCTGGAAACCAGAGAGGGAGGACAGCTGCCCAGTACCCTGACTGAGATGTATATCCACTTCCTGGTGGTTCAGGCCAAAGTGAAGAAAGTCAAGTATGATGGGGGAGTTGAGACAGATCCACACTGGAGTCCAGAGAGCAGGAAGATGATTGAGTCTCTGGGAAAACTGGCCTTTGATCAGCTGCAGAGAGGAAACCTGATCTTCTATGAATCAGACCTGACAGAGTGTGGCATCGATATCAGAGCAGCCTCAGTGTACTCAGGAGTGTTCACACAGATCTTTAAAGAGGAGAGAGGACTGTACCAGGACAAGGTGTTCTGCTTCATCCATCTGAGTGTTCAGGAGTTTCTGGCTGCTCTTCATGTCCATCTGACCTTCATCAACTCTGGACTCAATCTGCTGCAAGAACAACAAACAACCTCCCAGAAGTCTGAATCAAGAAAATCTGCAGAGAAACACTTCTACCAGAGTGCTGTGAACAAGGCCTTACAGAGTCCAAATGGACACCTGGACTTGTTCCTCCACTTCCTCCTGGGTCTTTCACTGCAGACCAGTCAGACTCTCCTACGAGGCCTGCTGACACAGACAGGAAGTAGCTCACAGACCAATCAGGAAACAGTCCAGTACATCAAGGTGAAGCTCAGTGAGAATCTGTCTGCAGAGAAAAGCATCAATCTATTCCACTGTCTGAATGAACTGAATGATCGTTCTCTAGTGGAAGAGATCCAACAGTCCCTGAGTTCAGGACGTCTCTCCACAGATAAACTGTCTCCTGCTCAGTGGTCAGCTCTGGTCTTCATCTTACTGTCATCAAAAAAAGATCTGGATGTGTTTGACCTGAAGAAATACTCTGCTTCAGAGGAGGCTCTTCTGAGGCTGCTGCCAGTGCTCAAACTCTCCAACAAAGCTCTGTGAGTAAATAGGTATTTTCTTTTTGTTGATTGTATTTAACAAAAAAAAAAAAAAAAACAGAGGGTGGCACAATTTTAAAAATTGTAAGATTTTTAGAGATTTTTATTGTTTCATAGTAGTAAAAGTGTCATTTGTGAAGAGTTTGTGGATGTAATCTTTACCAGAGTGCCATCAATACCTAGCCTATTGGTGATCCCATAGGTGATAATCATTAACACATGAAAAACAAATCTTAAAAAAAAATCTATAACATATTTTGTTCATATCAAAGGCACAATGAATGATTCAGTTTTGTCTTACTGTTAATTCACTCTTCCACTCTCCCTCATTTCTCTTCCGATCTTGTCAAAGGAATATTGTTTTTATATAATGTGATCAGCTTCATGAAATGTATTCTTTTATTGATCACTAAGCAAATGTCTACGTGACTTTTGACATGTACTTTTGTGTGATAAACAACTAATAGCTTCCTCGTTCTGTAAGAACATACAGATTTAGAAAAAGGGGAACCTCAGCTCAGAGTTCTTAGAATAAGAAGCTATTTGTACACACACACACACACACACACAGACATACAGACAATTATAAATAAAGAACGCAGACAGTGATGAGACGCAGGTCGTGCGTCCATGACTGCCCTCGCGAGTAAAGACAACTGCAGTGTTTGTGTTTTCTAACTCAGGTGTCTTAGCTGAAGAACTACGGGGTGATTTAAAGAAATCCCCTGTCAGATCTTTAACCAACATTTCTGCATCAGTGCACTAGTTAGTTCAAGATGTGAATTCACTTTGTGTATGTCACAATCAGTCTTGGTCACACAGTCACTTCATATCATTTAACCAGGCTCTTCTGCTACTGCATTTTTCTTATATTGCTTATGCATTTCTGATGATAGGTCTCAGAAAAATCTCTCATTAATTCTTGGAAAAAAATGTCTTTGTCTTCCCACTCACTATAGAGTTTGTCTCTGTGCTCCAGAAATTTCATAATTGGTGTTCCTGGTGGAGAATTATTATGTCTTTGTGGTCTGCCTTGGTTCATTTTGTCCAGAACAATTCAGTTGTCAAAACCCACCACATTAATTATTTAATTTACCAAAATAAGAGAATATGCCCGATCCATCAGCCTCCTTGGGCAGCTTTAAATAGGCCCAGGATGTTTACTCAAATATCTAGTCTCCAAGTCCAGTATTTTTCTGTATTTTTAGAATAGAATGGCCTTTCTTGTCATTGTACTGTACATGGACAGCAAAATTGTACGTGCTCAACATCAGCTTTGCAGAAATAAAATATAAACAGTAAGACAGCGGGCAACAAAGGGGAACAACAAACTGGAAAAATGTAAAATAAACAGCCTTCCTTGCAGCCTTTTATTCTGAGAATACAAGCACCACCCAATTTAAAACCCCTCTATAGTCACAAAAGGTTAAAACACTGTGTGTGTGTGTGTGTGTGTGTGTGTGTGTGTGTGTGTGTGTGACTTCCTGCCACACAATATATGCTTACAACTGTTTAACCACATTTCCTGGTTATCCAAAGGTCATCTCCCCACACCTGTATACGGTTTAACTTTAATGGTTCACCATATGCAAGCATAGGCAAGCCCCTAAATGGTCGGGGGTGGACATCCCTCAGAAGATAAGGAACCCAGAATCTCACATGGAATGTGCCTGCTGTTAAACAGCTACAGCTAATTACCTCCCACAGCATCATAGATGTGTAGGGGAGGAACAGACGAATATCTAACCATGCAGTTTAAGGCACGGTTTACAAATTTAATTACAACAATGACAACATTTAACAATTTCAACCTAACAGAAGCTGTTACACATATATTTCAGGATATCAGTGAGACAGTTTGAATTCTTGTTAGCAGAGTTAACAAGGATGCAGAGAAATCATTTCAGAGATCCGAGTGGGCCGAACAGGTCTTCAAATGTGTGTCTTGGTTAAAATGATATCTTTCTACTATTTCCATGCCATTGTATGATCAGTACAGGTGCACGGTTTGAGATGTGAGAAATTTGTTGCCAAATGCAGTGATCTGATTCATCTGATTATTCACATCTAGAAACTCTGAGAATATGAGCTTGGTTAAAAATTTAGCTATCCAATCAGAGAACAGATGGGTTTGGCTGTTGGAAGGACGCTTTAATGAGCTGCAGGTTCTGGACGGGTAAAGGCCCTTTCACGTGCCAGCGTTTTCCTTCATCACCATGAATTTTGGATCCTTTGCTCTTAGTTAGCAGTGAGCGCAGCACATGACGCGTCTGATGTGAAAGGACGATTATGCTGCGCAGTGTGAGTCACAGCAATGGTCCCAGGTCAGCCCTGACTTTTTGTTAAAGTAATACTAAAGTAATAATGGTATTTATGACCATTGGTATACTACAACTTTATCCTTTCAACAGCTACCAAAAGTTAAGGGAACTAGCTTGTATGAGCCTTATGGGATATTTATATGAAGATCCTCCAGCTTCAAACTGTATAACCCTTCCAGGAGCTGAAGCTCAGTAAAGCATCCCTCCAACAGCCAAACCCATCTGTTCTCTGATTGGATAGTTAAATTTATGATTCACATGACATTGACCAATCAGCTGAAGGGAAGAAAATTGGGTCAAAATTGTAAGTTGAAAGTCACACACAGCCAGGGAACTTGAGTGCAGAGTTCTGTAACCAGACCTTAACACAAAAATTTTTTACAAACACAAATCTTTTTTACGCACACACAAATTCTCATTTATAGATGTACAAACATAACATTTTCAGATTTTTTGGTTTACAAGGTTACAAAGCTCAATTCACAACTAGGCATTCTGATTTACAAGTACAAAATATTTATGACCACAATTTGAGCCCATACTTTTCTGCCCCTCGTCCACAGCTTCACCCTCCTCTCCTGCTACTCTCTCTCCTCTCTAGGTCCCTGGCAGCTACTGAAATAGGGAAGGTGTGGTTAGTGATGGATATCGCCTGTGTCCCCTGAATCTACTACTCTACCCCTCCTCTGCAGCTGAGCCATTAACCAAACCCCGCCACACACCCTATTGCCCGACTTAGGTTTGGGAGCCATCCAGCCTAGCCAACCTTGCACGAGCAGGAGTGGCAATTGACCATCTGTGCCTCCAGTTTATGGGTCACTTTGAACTTAAAAGGCTGTAAGGCAAGTCGATCCAGGGGTTGGCATCCTTCATGCAATGGAGTTCCGCATGCCTCAGGCACTCCATGACCAAGGCCACTCGCTGCACATGCTCTGTTCGGGTGTCATTGCGGATGATAACATCATCCAAGCAGGTAGCAGCATATGCAGCATGTGGAAGCAGCACCCTCTCCATAAGGAATTGGAAACTGGCTGGGTCTCTGAAAAAGTGTGACAAATTGGTTCAAACTATATGGAATGGAGAAGGCCTTTTCCCCCCCTGGAGTCTGAAGACAAGGGAATCTGCCAGTAGGCCTTGGTTAAAACCAGTGCTGTGAAAAAATGAGCAGTGCCTAAATAGTCCACAAGCTTGCTGACCCAGGGTATTGGATAAGCATCAAATTGTGAAATTCATTCACTTTGCGGTAGTCAACACAGGACTGTATAGGCCCATCCTTCTTCACCACAAGAAATATTGGGGCCCACGGCACGCACTGTTACTCTTCTGTTACCCCCATTTTCAGCATTTCAGCCAAATTCATCTAAACAATTTTTCCTTCATGGTCAGGTAACCTGTAGGGCCATGAATGTGTTGTCACACCAGATAGTGCATTTACAAATTATGCTGCATGAGATTTGTGCAACCAGGGAGAGGGGAGAACACATCTGCAAAATGCTATTTCTATGCATCAACATCCTTTCTCCAGACCTGTGAGATTGAGTTATCACAATGGAGTGGAATGGTGGAATTTGGCTTCCATCTTTCATTCACCAGGCTCACCTGAGAAGCAGTTTCAGCCTCTCTCCATGCTTTGAGGAGTTTGAGGTGGTATATCTGTGTAACCTCCCACACTTGCCACGTGACCACAAACTGTTCTTGTCACTTGCCAAGTAACTTTGACATGGAAGAAGGGAGTAATATAAGCACTTGGCTCTAATGGGGAAAAGTGCCTGAGTCTATCCCATCTGATGTACAGGTGCTGATGACTGGCATGTCCCCATGGACACACTAATGTCCACCAACTCTGCCTTCAATAATGCCCCCAAAAGGACCAGGTGGACCAGGGTGGACCAGGCTGAGCTAATCAAAGAATGTGGCCTTTTATAGTCAGGAGGCTTAAAGCAAAAGGAGTTGAAATGGCATGTTCCAGACAGAGAATGAATTGAGGGGCTTCATTAAGGTTCTTTTGTTTGTTTTTTTGTTTGTTTTTTTGGATAAATAAGGATTATTTTGAACTGTATCTAAGCACAATAACAACAGATGTTGAGATGAGGAAATTAACCATCAGTATTATATCCATGTGCCAGCAGGTACTGAACTAGTATTAGTAAATGTATCAGCTCATCACTGGTTTCAATTTAAACATACACTACTGGTCAAAAGTTTTAGAACACCACAGTCTTTCCAGGTATTTATTGTGATTCAATTCATTGAAGTCCAATGAATGGCTTGAAATGGTACAAAGGTAAGTGGTGAACTGCCAGAGGTTAAAAAAAAGGTAAGGTTACCGAAAACTGGAAAAAAGTACATTTCAGAACTATACCAACAGGCCTTTTTCAGGGAACACAAAATGGGTTGATGATTTAAAGCCGTTCTGCAGCAATGGAGGTTGATCAAGTGTTGAAAACTGGTGCTACTAATTCCTACAGGTGTTCCAAATTGTCTGGATTACTTACAACCCCCTCTGTCTACATAAAGCAGTGTTAGAACAAACTGTGGTATCATACCCTTGTGAGCATCAGTTTAACAGTACTATACTGCAGAAAGTAGTGTGTTGCTACAAAAATGGCAAGAAAGGCAATTAACAATGGAAGAGAGACAGACCATCATAACAATTAAAAATTTAGGTTGTCCCTACAGACAAATTGCAAAGTCAAGGTTTCAGTGAGTGCAGTTTCCTTCACCAAGAAAAGGCACTCAGAAACTGGGAACTCAGAAAGTTGTCTTCTGATTCAGCTGTGGCTTCTCTGAGAGTTAACAGCTTGCATGATTGGCAGCTCACAGGACAACAGCTTCAAGCACAGCTTGGTCGTAGACTGATCATAGTAAGCCAGTCTCAATTTCAACTGTGAAAAGAAGACTTCGAGCTGCAGGTTTGACAGGATGAGTTGCAGCAAGAAAGCCATTGCGAAGACGTCAGAATAAGACAAAGAAGCTTGCCTGGGCCATTAAACACCAACACTGGACTACTGAAGACTGGAAGAAGGTATTATGGATTGATTGTTCAAAATTTGAAATCTTCGGTTCATCACACAGGATCTTTGTACATCGTAGAGTAGGCGAAAGGATGGTTCCACAGTGTGTGGCATCAACTGTCAAACGTGGAGGAGGAAGTGTGATGGTCTGGGGCTGTTTTACTGGATCCAGGCTTGGTGACTTGTGCAGTGTAAGAAGTACCCTGGACCAAACAGCTACCACAGCATTTTGTAGCACCATGTAATGCCCTCTGTTATGTGCCTAGTTGGTCAGGGGTTCATTCTACAGGAAGATAATGACCCAAAACACAAGTCCAAGCTATGCCAGACCTACCTCAGGAAAAAAGAACAAGATGGTAAGCTTGAAAACATGGAGTGGCAAGCACAGTCTCCAGACTTAAACCCCATCAAGCTGGTTTGGGATGAACTGGAGAGAAGAGTGAAAGCAAAGCAACCTACAAGTGCCACATGTTTATGGGAACTTCTGCAACAGATATGGGAAGAACTTTCTGAAGAATATTTGATTTCTATAAAGAAAGAAAGAATGCCACAGGTGTGTTCAGCCTGTTATATCTGCCAAAGGTGGCTACTTTGATGAGTCAAAAGTTTAGAATACATTTTGGTCTATACATTGATTCCATTATTTCTTTTATTTCCAATTGCTTATTTGTGCTCTGCTTTCATTTCAGAGTGCAATGAGACATTAAACTGCATAATTTTCAATAAAAAACTGGAAAAGATTTAGTTGTCTTTTTACAAAGCAATTGTAAAAACGATTTAGATTTAGATTTCAATTTTACATTAGCTTTTCATACAGTGCATATAGAAATATTTCTTTTTAAAGTTAATTTGATCACTTTTTTTTCTTTTACAGCCTTAGTAGCTGTAACCTCTCGGAGAGAAGCTGTGAAGCTCTTTCTGAAGTTCTCAGTTCCCAGTCCTCTACTCTGACAGAGTTGGACCTGAGTAACAACAACCTGCGAGATTTAGGAATGAAGCTTCTTTCTCCAGGGCTTGAGAGTCTACACTGTAAACTGGAAGGTCTCAGGTCAGGATTTAGTCTATCATACTGATCATTTTACATCTGAATTTTATCACTGCGTGTATAGCTAATTTTTATGCTGCTTTATAGAAAAGTCTCACCCTTTTTATTTATTTATATTTTGATTTGAAAATTGGGAAAAGGTTCCGTGATTTATTGAAAACATAGAACACATAAAATAAAGTGTATAAGGCAAAAACATAGTTTATACAATTTCAGCAAGCTTGAAAGTCAGTATTTGATGTGATCGCCTTCATTCTTCAACTCAGAAGGCAAGCTGTGTTGGAATTTTCATCAATTAATTTTCAGTCCAGTTCATTTGTAATTTAGCATACCTCAGCCTTTCTACCTGTTTCCTGTTTCCTCAGCCTTTTCTACCTGTTTCCTATACTTGGGAATGACTTCTTGAAAGCCACCCTTCCAGTGGCCAGAGAAGAACTTGAAACTGAAAGAACTTCAGAAAGACTACAGAACTATTGCTTAAAGCATTCTGAAAGTACAATTGGCATGGAAACCAGTGAGCTTGCTAGAAGTGCATATACTGTGAGATCAACTTATCAATTATAGCACCAAGGTATTTAAACTGCTGCATAAACATAAGTCTGGTCCTTTAACGCGACAGAGATAATCATAGGGTTCCTTCTAAAAATCAGTTATCATGTCTTTAGGTTTTGACGCATGTCCAAAAATGACAACTTGCACTGTGTGAAATCCCCCACCACAGGCCCATGATCAGGATCATCACTGCTCACAAAAGATAAAACAACATTGCAAATATGTAAACTTAGAAATATGACATATTGAATATTGACATTGACATTCATTTCTATGCATCACAAATAAAAGTGGAGAAAGAATGCACCTCTGTGGCAGAGGAAAAAAAGAGCACTATCTACCTTTACATGTTGTGGCTTCCAGTTAACAAATGCACCAGGCAACATATGTTCAATGTTATGAATCTTCTCAAGTTTAGCTGTAAGGTTGCTGCTTTTGTGTGTCTGCAGTCTGTCAGGCTGTCTGATCACAGAAGAAGGCTGTACTTCTCTGGCCTCAGCTCTGAGCTCCAACCCTTCCCATCTGAGAGTGCCAGACCTGAGCTTTAATCACCCAGGCGATTCAGGAATAAAGCTGTTGTCGGCTGGACTGAAGGATCCACACTGGGGACTGGACACTCTCAGGTATGGAGAGAATGTCTGATAGAGGAGGAAGAGCTGGAAAAATTCCCTGTGCCTTTCACTCACTTCCTGTTTGCTTCATGCACATGTGGCATGAACAACCACACATGCGGGAATATTTTCATTTCCTCACTACAGAAACACTAGTCTAGTTTAATAATAACTTCGGCTTTGGGTAGTGCTAGCAGAGGTGGGAAGTAACAAAGTACAAATACTTTGTACTTAAGGAGACTTTTCAGGTATCTGTACATCAATATTTTGTGTCTACTTCCTATTTACATTTTCAAATCAATATCTTAGTTTAGTAATATCATATTTTGCATTTATACTTGGGGTTTAAAGTGAGCTGGCACAAGTGTGAATGTCCACAAATTGTGGTCTCAGTACTTCAGCATCTGGCTGGTGCTACTAAAGAGGAGTGAGGATAAAAGGCGTAATGTTTTTTAAAGTGGCAAGTAATTTAAAATGCACAATTTCTATCAGCTCAACAAACATCAGCAAACACGCAAACTGTCACGTTACTGGCTCTGCTACCCAATAGTTATTTTTCAGATTTTGTTATTATATTCTTTGAATACTGTTATTCGTGGTTTTGCGTTCTCTTAATGATTTTTTTGTGCATGTTGTTACGCCACTCTAGGGGTACAGGAACGTAGCATAAGGGTTAAAAAGGAAGTGACCCCGCTCTGGTCCCCAAAACCATACACAGAAATGCCAAGTTGTTAAGTGAAAGATAGTTTATTGTCTAAACTGAAAACTAAGCTCCGGGGTGAACAAAGCCCAAAATAACAAACAAAACAAGCTTACTCAGAAAAGAGGGTGCTACCTAAACCCTAGGTGAAACAAAACCAAGTAAAGGAAAAATGCTACAACTAACTCCCTACTGAACAAACAGGAAAAAAACGGTACAGAAAATAATAAGGGAGCTCACCCCTTCTGTTTCAGTGTCTATTTTCAATTTGCTATTTACTAGTGATGTTGACAGCAACTCTCAACCTCATCAAATTCGTATATCCAGATAGCCCATATTTACACCTATCTATAGAAACTCCCAAGCACAGGAATCAACACCCCCCACGACAAAACCACAGCATTCAGGAAGTTGAGTCAGGAAAGCCCAACCGGGGATCAACTCAAAGCAGACCCAGGGGGGTTGCATCACCTCTATGATCTGTTAGGTCCAGAGATGGTAGTACTGCCAGGAAGGGCCCCCAGATTTTTTCAAAGGTTCCATACTTCCCTTTTACACTATACAATATCTTCTCAGGTGTGCAGTAGGACACTAGCTCATTAATCCAGTGTCTCAATGTTGGAGAATTTTCAGATTTCCATTGTAGCAGAATACATTTTTTCACTGCTGTACCCGCAAGTAAAATAAAATATTTCTTATGGTAATTCACATTGATAGAACCTGTGTCACCTAGAATCCATAGTTTTGGGTCCAGTTCAATTTGGATCCCCATTACCCTTGAGATTATTTCAATGGCCCGTCTCCAAAATTCTTCTATCACTGGGCAATTCCACAGCATGCGTAGGAGATCGCCATCTGTCACCTTACATCACCTACACACCTAGTCTTATTACATCCCGTATTGATTACTGTAATTCCCTCCTATTTGGTCTCCCTAAAAGGTCCCTTCATAAACTCCAACTTCTTCAAAATTCTGCAGCTTGGATCATAACCTGTACTCCGTTAAGTGCTCATATTACCCCAGTTCTTCAGCAGCTTCACTGGTTGCCCATAGAAGCCAGGATAAACTTTAAAATCTTACTTCTCACGTTCAAATGTATCCATAAATCTGCTCCTTCATATTTGTGTGACCTGCTCCATATCACCACTGTTTCCCGCCCTCTCAGATCATCATCTGCTACTCATCTTACCGTCCCGTCCTCACACCTTATCACTATGGGGAACAGAGCTTTCAGTCGCTCTGCTCCCCGGCTCTGGAACTCTCTTCCTCCTGCACTAAGAAATATTGACTCCCTCTCTGTATTTAAGACACAGCTCAAAACACACCTGTTTAAACTGGCTTATTCGCTTTAATGCTGATTTTATCTGTTGTCACGCTCTGTTTTGTAATTTTAACTTATTTTATGCATTTTATGACTACTGTTCCTTTTATTAATTGTGTTTTTTGTAAGGTGACCTTGGGTTTCTGAAAGGCGCCCCTCAAATAAAATGTATTATTATTATTATTATTATTATTACATCTCAAGCATCTGGGGGAATAATTACTATCAATTTTATGTAGCCTGTAAGGGGTGTAATATATTCTATGAAGTATGTTAAATTGCATTTGCCTGTGTTTTGTAGAAATTAACATGGTATGGGCCTGTTCTAATAAGTGGTGCCATTCTACCTCTTCATAGACATAGCCCAGGTCTGTCTCCCATTTTCTTTTTATGGACGCTTTGTTGTGATCAGGTAACTTTTCATTGATAATGGCATATATAGAAGATGCTATTCCTTTTATTGACTTCCATGGTTTGGTGCAAAGATGGGTTTCAAGAGGAGTTTCTTTTGGTATCTCGGGGAATGTCCCTTTGGATTTCTCTTTTACCCACTCTCCCATTTGTAGAAATTTGAAGAAACTTTGTCCTGGAAGTTTGAATTTTTCCTTTAGTTGTTGAAAGTCAATAAATGTATCATTATTGTATAAATCAGCAGCAGTTCAAATATTTCTGTCCTTTGTGGGGGATTAGAAATATATTTTGCTGTTATTGTTAATAATTATCATCATTATCATCTCGTCCGGTTATTGAGGAGGGAGAGTGAGTTGGAGGTGTAGATGGAGAAATCCGGGGTCCGAGGTGGTCAGACGGGCAGGCATGAATATCAGTGGTCAAAGCGAGTGGGCATAAGCCGGCTTATCCAAAGGTAAGGCACTACCTGTTGAATGATTTCCAAAGCGTGCCAAATTGGACATGGAAAAATTTAAGTCTACTCACTGAAATTACTGGTGAATGTCTGTTTTGATTTTGGTCAAAATCTCATGAGAAGCTAAAGCAGTTGGACTGTTAAAAGGATTTAATGCGGTTGGACCGCTAAAGGATTTAATGCGGTTGGACCGCTAAAGGATTTAAAGCAGTTGGACTGCTGAGTGAATTTAGTTTAGTAGGGAATTTGGTCATTTGTGGGTTAAAACCCTTATTGGTTATAAGGTTGGACCTGCTTCAGTCTTACACTTTTTTGGGTGTTTTACTGTTGTTCCAAAGTATTATAAATTACTTGAAGGACGGTGGTTGGACCACTAGGAGGCGCAGTGCTCAGAGGTAACGCTTGCCAAGGCCAGGGACGCCTAGGCCTTGTCCTCTTTGAGGGATAGTCAGTTGGTCACTGTGGAGCTTGGGGCACTCCAGAATAACTAGTGGTTGGACCACTTTACCGTTTGGAACGGTATCTGCGCTTTTTTGGGCAGCAAAGGTTGGACCTTGGGTGTTGGACACTTTTAAATTGAGTTAGGGACTTTAGAGATGAGGCCAGAAACTGTTGGACAGATACTGGTTAATTGATCACAAAAAAGTTGGACTTTATCGGTTGGACCGTTAACTTAAATTTGTCGAAATTGTTGAGGCGCTAAAGCTGTGAGGCCTGACAGTGGTTGTAAATATAAGACGTCGTGTAATATAAAATAAGGGATCTTAGTGTGAAAGGAGTTTCTGGGTCAACAGTGCACTGCCTGCTGACTTCTATTCTTAGACGGTGTGTGTGTGAATGCAAATGAGGAGCGGTGACGCGCATGGAGATTGTTGCTTTTGGTTTAGAGTGTTATTGAGCTTTATAACTATACTTTGCAAATATTGCGAAATGCCTGTAACTAAGATGCTGGTTTTGCTCATTACGAGAGTATAAATAGAGTTTGAATGGATTGCTGTGAATGTGTGATCTGTGACTAAGTTTTGATATATATTGAGTGCATTGTATGTGCTTAAGACTAACATATTACTTTCAGTAGTAACCTTTCTTCAGCAATAAATGCTGGTGTGTTTTATTTTTTTTAATTTCTTGTGTGTGCTGTGAGAATTAATAGAGGTTTCAATTGTTTTTTTGTTTGTTTGTTTTTTTTGACTTGCTCTTTCTGATTATGAAAAGCATGTCTAAAAGAATCTTAGGAAAGAGGAACAGAAAATATGGCTGCGTGTGTGTGACAGGAAATGGTGTGTGTGACAGGAACTGCATGCCCATAAAAGGAACTGACTGTGACAAGTGAGCACTCAGAGAGAGAAACAGACGAGTCAAACTCTAGGCAGATGAAGCAAATGGAGGTTTTAAGAAAAGAAATGAAAAGGATATTAACTGTATGCTTTAGTGTGGACTTCTCTCAACCTGGAACCTTGAGTACGGCGGCAAAACCATAGATTAACAGAATTGGGAAAACAGGCCAGGTTTTGGCTTTAAATTTTATAGCTTGACCTCTCACTTTGTCCCCATCCTGAGAAGAAGCTCAAAGGACAGTCAATCTCCTGATGAAGACCGACAGAACATCGTGGACTTGAAGAATTAACAGCAGGCAAAAGACAGTGCGACTGAAACCACACTGACGACACCAGCAGCATGTAAGAAAGCACGTGATGCAACATGCACTGTGAATTACAGGCTGGGCAGTTGAACAGTGGGCTAAAGAACTGTGGGAAAGCACTGGACACTGATTTTCAGATTTGCCATGCTTGGAGCAATCTTGAAAAAGACGACTGAAAGGGTCAACAGAGAAGCCGAAACCACGTGATGAAAACATGCACGGTGAACTGCAGGCTGGTAAGAGCAGGGTGACATCACTGTCTGACGGCACTAAATGTGATATTTTGCCAGGCTGGGACTTAACCTAAAAGGAAAATACTGAAAAGATCAACGGAGAAGAAACAGAGAAGAAGCAAGCAGTTGACTTGGGACTAAAGTTGCTGGAGATTTCAAGACAACACAGGACACTGTGAAAAGAGGACAGAGACCAGTGAGAGGTGAAGCCCAGACGAGTTTGACTGCGAGGATACAGGGTATAATTGGGTTGAAATTGAAGCCTGAACTCATGATGGTTTAGAGATGTCCCCCAGATCACAACAAAGAGGTAAACAGAAAATAGAAAACACACACATACATAAATTGTTACATGTGAAATTATTTTTGGAAAGAATCAGAAGTGAGATAGTTCGAATGCAGAAATCAGTGAAAATGCATGAATTAAACCTGATTATAACATACATATGCAATGAAGAAGCAGCTTACACTTCATTAACATGATCATATAACATGAAAGGCAATGAAGAAACAGCTTACACTCACTGAACATTAACATGAATACATATGCAATGAAGAACATGCTTACATACATGACATAAGTTGGTATTTCTGACCAGAGAGAGAAAAACGGGTAGTTTAAGCACTCATGATAATAATGAAAATGTCTCAGTTGTGTTATTTTCAGGGGCAAAGCAGACCTGGATCAATTTTCCACATGCAGCGGTCGGAAGAAAGTTATAGGTTAACATCACTGGACATGTTAAGGCAAGTTTCTGGTTGAATTGTTCATAGCACCTGAGTCCATGAACCTCACAAGCAAGCTCTGACCTATGGCGGAGGACCAGGGATGCTGTTATTTCAGGTGGGAAATCAAAATTTGGGTTAGCAAATTTGGGGAAGAGAAAACTGACTGCTTAAGTGGAGAATTGTGAAGGAGTCGGAAACACTGCAAAAAGCAACATATGCAAAATCACATACACAAGCAGAAAATGCATTAACCTTACAAGGACAAGCTCATGAAGATTAATGCATAATCATTGATTAAACCTGGCTAAAAACATAAACATACGCAATGAAGATCAGCTTGCTACTTGTATGAGTGTTAAAATGGTGTGAATGGTTAATAAAATACACTTAGAGCTTGGAGATGAGGAATAACTCAAAGAAGTTATATGACAGAGGGAGTGAGGTATGGAAAAAAGAAAAGAAAAGTGATTAAAGTAGTTTTTATAAGAGTGACTTGGGAGTACTCTTGTACTGATTGATCAAAGCAAGTGATTAGTATTGAAAGAAAATGAAAGTAATTCAATAATGTGGTAATGTTTAAACATGTATTTCTCTTGTTACGGCAACTTCTGGAGATATGACTCAGTATGCAAATTAGCTGGAGTGAGTGGTGACGAGGAAGCTTCCTGTGTGTCTGTGTGTAACTGAGGCTTTAAATTGAGGAAACAGAGCAGTGACTGCTGCTCTTTATACTTGGTGAAATATAATGGTAAAGTAACAGGTTACGGTTGTATTGGGTTTATATCTTATGCAGAATCTAAGTATTTTAAAGTGCATAAAGGGGGTGATTATCGTGTGCAAATTGTGTGGTTTTAACAAGATTTTCGGCGTATTGAGGAGGTGAAATTATGTCAGTTGACCTGGAAGTGCCAGGACTCTGGTGGCAAAACTTTGGTGTGTTTAAGGTTTTTGATTCGGTCAGTTAGGTTTGGGTTGTTTTTGTTTTTTATTTTTAATAGAGGGAGTTTTAGTAAACATGGACATGTCTAAGAGGGGCCCATTATTTTTGTAACAGTGCACTTAGAGAAAACCTGTCAGGTGTTTTGTTTTTTTGTTTTGTGTTTTGATGAGCTAATAATCAGCTCTCTTTTTCTCATTTTCGTTTTAAGCAGGCCTGCAACAGTGAATAACAGCGCTGACAAATTCTCGGGAGAACAAATATAAGGTGGGCTTTCCAGATTACAACTGGCTGAGGAGAAGGCTACCTGTGGGGACCTAATCAGGTCGTAAGTCCCTGTCTAAAAGGATTGTAGCGATTCAATCCACTACAAAAGCATAAGGAACTATTTTCCTAAAACAAAAGAAAACAAATGAATGAGCTCATTTTGCTGAGATTGGAGAATCTGATTACTTGCGCGGGAGTCTCCACTATCAGCAAAAACCTGGTGTGAATGCGTGTGAGTGAATTTGTGTGACTGGACCAAAGTTGGGATGACTAACTTTTTTAATTTCCTAAGCTTGGGTGAAGCATTTTAGTTTGACACATTATATGTGTGTGTGAATTTAAGGTATAAAATAGCCTTTAGGATCATTTTATGACTTTTGGGTTTTTTGATAATTTGGATATGCTAAAACTGAAGCAGAAATTGTTATTTTTATGTTAAGGTTAGAGGATTAAAGTGAACTGAATCCTGCTTAGAAGATAAAATGCCGGTGTTTTATAAAAGCTGTGTACAAAACTTTAACTTTAAATGGAAACTGTGGGATTAGAAGATTTGGGGAAACTAGTGAAGATTGCAGGAGTAGAAAATGTTTGATTTCTTTTTGATTTCTAGAAGGAGTGGTTATAATGTAGGCTTACACATATTACATAGATTTATTTTTAGGATAGAGGAGAGATTATATACGTAGAAATGATTTTTTACACATTGCATATTGTGCTAATTAAAGAGTTGTGGCTCAGTCTATTGAAGGTTAGAAGCTTCACCGAGCGCGATGTCTTGGTTGATATATTGTGAAAAGAGGCTTAGAGCAGAAAGGGGCGCACATGCTTACAAACACATAGAATCCATAAACCTGAAATTCATTTAGCTTATAACTGAATCTGGCTGAAAGAGGAGAAACTTGTAATTCGGGCCATTAACAAAAGGGGGCCACTGTAGAAGTTAACTTTAGTTTATAGAGGAGCAAAATGAAATAAAGATGCTATATCAACAGGTTATAACATAGGAAATGTGAGTTTTAAAATGAAGTTAGTGTTAACACACAGGAGTTGTGTTTAGGCAGCGTTTAGCTCTGATGAACTTTATGCATGAGTAATTGCTTATATGTTTAAACTTAATTGATTAAAATGGTTGTTTTCTTTTTGATCTTTTAGTAGAATAGGCGCTTATAATGATTTTCTTGTGATTTTTTGTGAAAGGTGACTTTTAGGGCAGAGTGGAGGCACTTGCAGCAGCGACAGTTTTGTGTATAGGATGTTGATGATCAGATAAGGGAAAATAGAGCGAGCAACAGTAAACATATGCAGCGACGTGAAAGCAACGCTTTAAGAGTGGTAAAATGATGATTACTGAGATGAGTAATGTTGAAGAATATGTATAAATAATAGTTAATAAGTCAAAAGATAATTAGAATCATGCTTTTGATTAAAGAGTCCCAGACATAGTAGGTTGAACCAAGTTTGAATAAAGAGAACAATTGATGAACATGATAAGTTAGGGAGGCATAGGAAAAGGTGTTTTGTTCCTTTGCAGGAGATCTCGGCTACCACAGGGGGTGAGGATCCTGGAGGCCCGAGACCTGAAGGACCACAAGAGAGGGACCCAGAAAAAACCTAATCTCACGCATGGAGCGTTCTTAAGGGGGAGCTGACGTTTATTACTGGACCACTTAGATGACATGAGGCTGTTGTCTGATTTGCTGAGCCAGAAGACTGCTAGAGAGGGTCAGAGCAATGACACAAATAAGTGTGGTGACTCTATTTTTTAAGGAAAAAGGGTCACCAAGAGAGGGAATGTGGGGGATTAGAAATATATTTTGCTGTTATTGTTAATAATTATCATCATTACCATTGCATTAATAATACAATCTACAGTATTGATATTGTATTCAGATGTTTAAACATATTGGTACCCAATTAGCTTTTACTACAGGTGCAGTTATAACCACTCTAAACTGTTGAGTTGAATCTATGATCTTAAATGCTTTTGAATGCTTGTTATAATCTGAAATGTGTACGTGCTGGCCTTCTGTCTGGTGGAAAAGGTTACAAGTTGAAACTGAGTGCAGTTCATGCTGACACAAACACACAGTAGACTTTATCTCATTTTTAGGTGAGAGGTTAATCATGTTTGCCTGTAACTCTAAAATTGTCTCTGTAAAAGAGGAATAGTTTCTAGCTGTCTCTGTAAAAGAGGAACAGTTTGGTTTTCCAGACGGGAAGTGAAAGTCAGATGACAGGAAGCATCTGCTGTGGAGACGGAGACAATGTTATTTTTAAACTGTCTTAAGTCATTGTGGTTTTGAAACCTATGTATGAACTGTATCTGAGTGACGTGGAAGGGGTGTAGTAAATTTAAGCCCTGAAAGGTATAAAACACCTGCTTAGGCTCTGTAAGTTGGGGATCGGCGCTGTCTGCGTACAGCGGGCGGTCTTCCCACGCGTGTGCATTAAAATCATCGTTTGACTCCACCCGGCCGTACCAGTGTTGTTATTATGGAAGTAGATTACCTCCTCTACCCCTCCTCAATATTGAACCCTAACACCTTCCATTCCCGCAATATTGGGTCGGCAATATGATGAGAGAGGTCAGGGTTGCCCCATAGGGGTGTCCTTCTAAGAAAAGAGATATTTATTTTCAGAAGTGAGTGAGATTCCTGCCAGGTGCTGAAGGTGTTTAATATTATCAAATTGTTTGTAAGCTTGGATAGACATTTTTTTGTACCTAAAAATGGAACATCTTTTAATGATATGGGGATCACCTCATGTTGTTCTATTGGAACCCATCTAACCTCACTCCTCTCTGCATGTAGCCAGATCCAAAATGATCGGTACGGAGAGGCAAGATAATAGTTCCTAAAGTTTGGTAAATTAAGTCCTCCCCTTGAATATGGGGCCTGCAGAGAGGTGAGTTTGACTCGTGGATTTTTCTTTTGCCATATAAAAGAAGTTATAATTTTATTAAGCTCTTTGAAGAAACTTTTGGGAACATTTGTAGGGAGACATTGAAATAAGTAAATGAACTTAGGCAAAGTGTTCATTTTAATAACATTAATTCTGCCTATGAGGGATAATGGGAAATCCATCAATCTCTGAATATTAAGTTTGGTTTGCTCCAACAGTTTGATATAATTTAGCTTGAATATTTGATCCTCGGATTTACCAATTTGTATACCCAAATACGCGAAGCCATTATTCACTTGTACCAAATTTGATTCCAGATATGGAGGCACTAGTACAAATGGCAGCGGCTAGTGGTTCGATCACAATCGTGAAGAGCAAGGGAGAGCTTGGACAACCTTGTCTGCAGCCTCTGGTTAAAGAGAAAGTGCCTGAGAGCACATCATGGATTGACCAAGATGGCGCCAGTGTGTATGGCGAGCCGCCTCTGGATCCGTCTTCCTGAGTGTTGTTTACTCTTTGCCTTATTATTTTCTATATGCTTTCCGGATGTTACTGCTCTAATTGCCTATGATCGATAAACTCTTTTAAATCTTCGACCCTTGAATCATCAAAAGCTGGATCTATATTGGAACTTAGGGAATTTTTCCCAGTCTCGAACGGATACTTCCGCCTGCACATGCTACCTGCCTTTTTTTCCACCACACAAGAAACGACATAGGAAACGAGGTAAACGGAGTGGTTTTTGCATTCATATTAAAGCCTATTTAAAAGCACATGAAGTGATTAATTACCACTCCATCATAGACATCTTGCGGCCCTCCCAGTATACTTTCAGACTGTGTCGCCATCGATGGATTCGCTATGCTGGCCAGCAAGCCCACTCGGTCCTACCAGTTGAGTGCCCACCTGTATGGAGCTGGAAGCGGGTCTCTGGAGGAGGTGTGGATCACAGCAATCTTTGCCGGCTGGGACGTGCTCCTAGTAGCCTCAATGTGGCTACGCTCCGAATGGCTCTGCTAAACACTAGGTCACTGGTGAACAAGTCCTTCGTTGTAAACGACTTTTTTCTCGCATCAAGGCTGGACGTCCTGTTTCTAACGGAGACCTGGATTTGCCCCGGTGAGTCCTCTTCCTTTTCGGAACTTCTTCCACTGGATTGTGCTTTCTTTAAGTGTCCTAGGACCCCGGGCAGGGGTGGAGGGCTAGCCTCGGTTTTTAGAAGTAAATTCCGAGTGCGGCAACTGCCTCCTGCCTCGTATTCCAGCTTCGAAGTACAACTACTGGAGCTGTCCGGTTCCCCCCGGACCCTCTGTGCGGTGGTGTATCGACCTCCGAAGCGCAACAAGGATTTTATCCGTGAATTTGCTGATCTTTTAGGATTTATCTTTTTAAATTATGATCGTGTTCTTATTTGTGGTGATTTTAACATTCATATATGCTGTGAGGCGGACCTATTGGCTAAGGACTTTCTTGCCCTTATTGACTCTTTTAATATCACTCAGTGGGTGAGGAAATCAACCCACACTAAAGGGCATATGCTGGACTTGGTATTGTCGTATGGACTGGATATTTGCATCACGGACATTAATGATGCTGGGATTTCGGACCATTTCCCAGTTATGTTTGATGTTCAGTTATGCAATATGGAACTGAACTCTGAGGGTCCACTGAGCCTATTGCGTCTGATTAATTCTGAGGCTGTTGCCCTTTTCTCTGCGCCCTTTGCTAACTCTGTCTGTTACGATGACATCAGTGATGCACCTCTCTCGGTTGATGGCGTAGTCAAAACTCTTGTATTTCTACATGTTCTTCTATTTTGGACACTGTGGCTCCAGTAAAGACTAAACGCCATAAAACCCCTCGCCAACTCTGCCAACTCTGGCTAAGTGAAAGATCAACTTCAGGCTTCAGGTGTCCCTTGACATCCTGCATATGAGCCGGTCTAAATTTCAGAAGGCTGTCAAAATGGCAAAAACATATTTTTTGTCGAACATTATTGCAACTAATAGTCACAATCCTCGAGTTCTGTTCAAAATCTTTAACTCAGTGGTTAATCCCTGCTCTGATGTTTCGATGGGTGCCTCCCCGGCCCTCTGCGAAAAATTTCTAAATTATTTTGTAGATAAAATCTCAGTGTTAAGGGCCCCACATTCTCCGGTAGTAAATCAAGCCCCAGTTTCCGAATGTTCAATGGTTTTTCAACAGTTTTAACCTGTGTCATTCTCGACTTTAAAGGAAATAATTAATAACCTGAGAAGCTCAAATTCTCTGCATGACATTATTCCTTCTCGTATCATTAAGGATGCATTGAATACAATCGGGTCCTGTATCTTATTTTTAATGAACTCATCACTGTTATATGGCTATGTTCCGACTGTCTTTAAACATGCAGTCGTGCAACCTGTTATCAAGAAAAGCAGCCTTGATCGTAACACTCTAGCAAATTACAGGCCGATTTCTAAACTCCCTTTCATGTCAAACATTTTAGAGAAAATAGTGCTTCAGCAACTACAGACCCACTTAGAGAGAAATGGTATAAGTGATAAATTCCAGTCTGGATTTAGACCGCGTCACAGCACCGAAACTGCCCTACTAAGAGTTTTCAATGACCTTCTTCTAATCGCTGACTCTGGGCTCTGCGGTCTTAGTTCTATTGGATTTGACTTCAGCCTTTGACACGGTTGACCATGATATCCTTTTGGCAAGGTTAGAACAAGTAGTAGGCCTTAAAGGAAATGTTCTATCATGGTTTAAATCATATTTCTCTGAGAGGTCGTTCTCTGTCATGATGGGAAAATATTCCTCTTCTGCCCTTTTTTGCTGTGGTGTGCCCCAAGGCTCGGTATTGAGTCCTGTGTTGTTTTCTCTGTACATGCTGCCCTTGGGATCCATTTTTGAAAAACATAATGTCTCTTTTCACTGCTGTGCTGATGATATTCAAATCTACCTCCACCTGACTGGGGATGTTTCATCTTCACTACATCCTCTGTTTGATTGTCTGAGGGATGTCAAAGACTGGTTATCACGTAACTTTATTACTTTAAATGAAAAGAAGACAGAAATTATCGTTTTTGATAGAAATATGCCTCTGGGACAACTGACTGGCACACTCGGGCCTGTTGCTAACCACCTCACTGATGCTGCTAGGAATCTTGGAGTTTTCATGGATAGTTCCTTCAAACTAGATAAACAGGTTTCTACTGTGGTAAAAACCAGCTTTCACCAACTACGCCTAATTTCTAAGGCTAAACCTTATATACCACGCAAAGATCTGGAGAAACTCATTCATGCTTTCATCACTTCAAGACTGGATTATTGTTATTCTCTCTACTTGGGCCTACAATCTTCTCTTCTTCAGTGATTGCAGCTGGTCCAAAATGCCGCAGCACGTCTCTTGACCGGCACTAGAAAGTATGATTCTACCACCCCCTGTTCTGGCCAACTTACATTGGCTTCCTATTAAATATCGAATTGATTTTAAAATTTTATTGTTTATTGTAGGTGTGTCACATTCCAAGATGGCGCCGGTGTGTGTGGCTTGCCGTCTGTCACTGCCAGTGTTATGTTTGTTTGTTTTGATTTTATTGACTATTGTAATAAATGCCAACTCTCTCTTGGTGTATAATCGCCAAACCCTACTGGATCTCCGACCTTCTGCCAAAGGCTGGGCAAAGTGGAACCAAGCTGGATATAAAACTTTGCCCCCGCTAAATTCGGAGATCCCGGCTCACCTGTGCCGTGTTCCAGATCCACCACTCCGGCAAAAGTGCCGTCGCCGGGGTCGAAGGGCTGGCTTCCTGGTGAAGCTGAAAGCTTCGTTAAGGTATTCTCTTAAGCCCTTATCCAGAAAACAAGGAGCGGTGCCAAACTTCTGTTTCTCTCGGCGATCGTTGGAACCTGTCTGTGCCTGGCTGGTACCTGTCATCGGCCTGGATGGGATGTTCCAGTCCCGAAAACCCTGCTCTCCTCGCCCCCGTCGGCGTGGTGTGAATCTGCGGAACCTGCGGCCTCTGTGTCGGGCTTCTAGGACGGCTAGCGACGGGGATCCGCCGCTTACCGCCAGGATTGGCCTGGTAAATGCTAGGTCCCTAGCGAACAAAACTTTTATCCTGAAGGATTTTTTCACATCCCGAGGACTGGATTTTCTCTGTTTGTGCGAGACGTGGCTGAGCGCCGGTGAGTGCAGCATCTTCTCAGATCTTCTACCTGGCGATTGCTGCTATTTTAATTCCCCACGTATGTTGGGCCAAGGAGGAGGAATAGCTACGATCTTTAAAAGTCATTTTAAATGTAAGCAGCTATCAACCCCGTCGTTCACCAGCTTTGAACTGTCTGTGTTTGAGCTGGGCTGCTCTCACACAGTGTTGTGTGCGGTGGTTTATCGGCCTCCAAAATACAATAAGGACTTTGTGAGTGACTTTGCTGACTTCTTGGCTGAATTCATGCCAAAATATGATCGTGTTCTTATTGTTGGGGATTTTAATATTCACGTGTGTTGTCCTGATATGCCCATGGCGAAGGGCTTTTTAAACCTTATTGATTCGTTTAATCTGGTGCAATGTGTGACAGGTCCCACACATGAACGTGGACACACACTTGATCTTGTTTTATCTCATGGTTTTTCTGTTTTTAACATAGATATTTGTGATGCTGTGTTTTCTGACCACAGTCCTGTGATGTTTGAAGTTCCTCTTGCCTGTGCCTCAGTTAAACCTCGCGCTGCTGCTCAACGCCGTCGTGTTTTTAACTCCTCCACTGCTGAACACTTTTCAATAGTCTTTGACCAGATCTGTAAGATCCCGGATTTTTTATGCAGCCAGACTGAGGAACTGAGCTCATGGTTTTATTCTACCTGTCGGACTGCTTTGGACACTGTGGCTCCATTAAAAACCAGACGGCCTAAAACTAAATCTGAGCCCTGGCTGAACGACATGACCCGAGCTGTCAGGCGCGACTGCCGTCGAGCTGAGCGCAAGTGGAAAAAGGACAAACTAGAAGTGTCGTTCCAGATGCTGAAGGACTGTTGGCGCCAATATCAAAGAACTGTAAAAGATGCCAAAAGAAAACACTTATCTGACATTATTTTGTCAAACTGTCACAACCCGCGTGTTTTATTTAAAACTATTGACTCTGTTCTTAGTGCACCTTATACTGACTGTATCGAGCCCTCATCAGATGCCTGTGAAAATTTTTTACACTTTTTTATTGAGAAGGTCTCCTCCACAAGGGCTCAAATCTCTCCTTGTGCTTATGACCTCTCAGTCTCTGTTTCCTGCTCTGCTGTCTTTGACAGGTTTGAGCCTGTGACTCTGTCCTTTTTAAAGGAGACTGTTGGTCATCTTAAGCCTGCAGGGTCTCCAAATGATGCTGTCCCTCCTCGACTTTTAAAAGAGGTGTTACCTACAGTTGGTCCTTTGGTTCTTGAGCTGGTAAACCATAGTCTGATGTCAGGTGTTGTCCCTAAAGATTTTAAACATGCAGTAGTCAAACCCCTGATTAAAAAACCTGCTCTTGATCCTACGGTTCTTGCAAACTACAGGCCTATCTCCAAACTACCTTTTCTTTCCAAAATTCTGGAAAAGGTAGTTTACAGCCAAATAATGGCCTTCCTGGAAAAGCAAAATGTTTTAGAGGTTTTCCAATCTGGTTTTAAACCCTTTCATTAGCACTGAATCAGCCCTTTTAAAAGTTTTTAATGACATATTTCTAGCGACTGATGCTGGGGACTGTGTTGTTCTTGTGCTTTTAGATTTGACAGCTGCGTTTGATACAGTGGATTATGCCATTTTATTCTCTCGTTTGGAGCACTGGGTGGGCATTAGGGGCACAGCACTGGAGTGGCTCAGGTCCTACTTGGCGGGGCAAACTTTTTGTGTCAGCCTTGGTGACTATGTGTCGTCCTCCGCTCCCCTCTTGTGTGGTGTCCCACAGGGCTCAGTTCTAGGCCCCCTCCTCTTCTCTTTATATCTGCTTCCTCTTGGTTCTGTACTGAGAAAGCACGGCATTCCTTTCCACTTTTATGCTGATGACTGTCAGATCTATGTCCCTCTAAAGAAAAAAGGCAGATACCTTACACAGCCATTACTTCAGTGTCTCGATGACATTAAGGCTTGGATGTCTGTTAACTTTTTAAAATTCAATGATAAAAAGACAGAGGTGATGGTTTTTGGTAGCCCCACTGAGACCCCCAATGTGTATGTAGATTCCCTGGCACAGTATGTTAAGCCAACTGTCACAAACCTGGGGGTCAAAGTGGACTGTGATCTGAAGTTTGATAATCAGATAAAAGCAGTGGTAAAATCAAGCTTCTTTCACCTCAGGCAGCTGGCAAAAATAAAGCCAATTCTTTCACGGCAGCACTTTGAGACAGTGATCCACGCCTTTGTTAGCACTCGGCTGGATTACTGTAATGCACTTTATATTGGGGTCAGCACATTATATATTAGTCATCTACAGAGGGTGCAAAATGCCGCAGCTCGTCTTTTAACTGGCACTCGAAAGTTTGAGCACATTTCCCCTGTTTTAGCTTCACTTCACTGGCTGCCCATTTCCTTTAGGATTCATTTTAAAATTCTTTTATTTACTTTTAAAGCTCTCCATGGCCTAGCCCCATCTTATCTCTCTGAGCTGCTACAGCCTTATACACCCACCCGCTCTCTCAGGTCAGCTGATCAGCTGCTCCTGCGTGTACCCAGGACTGGGCGTAAACTTAGAGGAGATCGTGCTTTTGCTGTAGCAGCTCCAAAACTGTGGAACGAGCTTCCTTTAGAGATTAGACAGGCCAGTTCTTTATCTGTTTTTAAGTCCCTCTTGAAAACCCACCTTTTTACCCTGGCCTTTGACACCACGTGAGATGTTGGTTTTTTATTTTTTATTTTATTTTTTTTTTTTTTTTAGTTGTTTTTAGGTGATTCAATGCTGTTTTATATTGTTTTTGTTTCAATATAGGGCTGTTTTAATTTTATGTTTTATGTGTTTTACTTATTTATTTTGCTGTTTTCTGTTATTCTATTGTTTTAACTTATTTTCTGTACAGCCTTTGCCGTTGCCGCACCCAGGATATGGAATACTCTTCCTCTTCATATTCGCACATCAGATTCCATTCAGTCTTCAGTCACTGGAAGTCCCAGGCTTTTCTAACCCAAGTCAGCCAAGTGGAAGCTAAATTGGCTAGTCTTTTAGCATCAATTCATATGTAAATTAGGTTGTTACTTGAGAAGTGGGGGAGTGGGGGTGTGTGAATGATTGCTGATTTCTAACTGCCAACTGCCTCTTTGTTTATGTGTGGGGGTGGGGAGCTGCTAAAAGCTGTGAACTTCCTTTTGTGTTGAGGCGGATGCAATTGTCATCTCGTGGGGGTTTACTAGTGTTCCATCACTACATGACGGCTGGTAGGCGGGTTTTAAACGTAGAAAAGCCAAATGGCTGCTCTCTGGGACTCTACCTCTAAAAATGTATTTGTTTAACCTGGCATTCAAGGCTAATTAGGGTAATTTACATCTGGCTTTGCATTTAGATTATGGAATTGTTTTATATTTTATTTATATCTGTAATTTATATTTTATATTGTGATTTTTATCTGTATCATGATTTTACTGGAAAGGATTTTGGTGTACTTCGGTCTTTAAAATGTACTATATAAATAAATTTTGATTTGATTTGATTTGACCATTTGTTATGATCAGAGATGGGCACGTTACTGTAACAAGTAAAGTAAGGGATTACTATTGCAAAAATGGTAATTAGATTACCGTTACTTTCCCGTAGGAATGCTGCGTTACTGCGTTACTAAAACCGTGATTTTTTTTGCGAGAATGTCTCATGACAATGACGTAAGCGAGTGCGACGTTCGTGAAAACAGCTGTGTGCAGATCAACAATGGATCATATATCGAGTGCAGGAGAGAGTATGAGCGTGCAGCGTTTAAAGCGTGGAAGTACTGACCTTACTTTGAGTTTGATTCCATAAAAAGTGACAAAAACATTAGTGTCCGTTGTGCGTGGGAAGAAAACTTCTCTTTACAGCGAAAAAATACCCCTAAACTTCCAAGCAAGCACCGAGTAGCTACGACGTAATGGGAAACTCACAGAGAAACTCGCGGATTCTTCCACTGACCGCTGCGGCACACCTGCACCAGGGTAAACCTCCGCCTGCCCCACTCCTGCTTTACAGGTTAATTAAAAAGTGAACGCAAACCAGTAAACAAATTAAAACAAACAAGGACTGTTGAGAAATAATAATACAAAAATTACAATTAAAATTCCCAACAACAAAAACAACAACTGGTGAAAATATAAATAATATGTAAACAACTTAACAACCCCAAAGCGTCTAAGCCATGTCACGTGGCGGCACACCATCTAAACACAAGAGGGGTGAGGTGGAGCTGACACAGCAGCGGCGAGTCCAGCGTCCTGGCTGTTTTGTCTTTGCCGAAACCACAGCATTAGGAAGAAAACTTCTTTTTAGAGTGGAAAAAAACCCTAAACAAGCACCGAGTGCGCAACGACGTAATGGGAAATTCACAGAGAAACTCACGGATTCTTCCACTGACCGCTGCGGCACACCTGCACCAGGGCAAACCTCCGCCTACCCCACTCCTGCTTAACAGGTGAAAATAGAGCAATAGGACCGCTAGTCTTTGATTTTATTTATTTTCTGCATTGTTTTACTTGCATCTATTTGAAAGACTGAGTGTAAACACAAAAAATATTTTATTTTATGTGCTGGAATGTGCAGAAAATAGGTTTAAATGTTAAACTAATTTCTTCAAGTCAGAGAATGTTGCATATAATTTAATTTTTGCTTGATGCATAAAGTTAAAAGATTAAAACTGATAAAACAAGTTTTAAAAAAGGAGACTTTTCCATTTGATTACATTTTGTATGATGGATTATGCAGAAAAAGTAGAATTGGGCTGAAAGATCTATCACTTTATCACCTATTCAGGTTGTAAATCGTGTTTTTAAAAAGTAACTAAGTAACTAAGTAATTAATTATTTACTTTTGAAATTAATTAATCAGTAAAGTAACGGGATTACTTTTTGGGGGAAGTAATCAGTAATTAGTTACTGATTACTTTTTTCAAGTAACTTGACCAACACTGGTTATGATATTGGCTCTGGGGGCATAAAAAGTGTCCTAACATAGCAGGTGAACTTCTCTCCAAAGCCCATAGCTTCCAACGCCCGAAATAGAAAGTTTGGCTCAATCCTGTCAAATGCTTTATTAGCATCCATAGAGATTATTAGTAGGGGGTCTTAATTTTTTTGAGGAGTATTCAATATGTGGAGCAAACGTCGCACATTATCTGCTGCGTGCCTGTTTTTAATGAAGCCTGTTTGGTCAGCATGTATTATCTTAGGCATAATGTCTTCCAATCTGAGTGCAATTATTTTGGATAATATTTTATAATCTGCATTTAAGAGGTTGAGGGGTCTGTAAGAGTTACATCTCTGTTTGTCCTTGCCCGGTTTTGGGAGTAATGTGATTGTTGCGATTTCCAATAAATCTGGTAATTTATTATTTTCTTCTTTAATCATATTTGTGAGTGGTGTCAGTAATTTATTTGAGAAAGCCTTATACTAATCAACTGAGAATCCATCTGGTCCAGGGGTCTTATTATTTTGTAAACACTTGAGGGCTCGGGGGACCTCCATCTCAGATATACCTGGATCAAGCAGTTCTTTGTCCTCATCATGTAATTTGGAAAGGGTTATTCATCTATAAATCTTTTTGCAGCAGTACTGTCAACCCCTTGCTCGTTTAAACTCGGCATTTATGGGTGCTGATTCGTCAAGAAGTTTACCATCTTCCGTTAATAATATCCGTATAAATTGTCAGATATTTCTTTCTTAATTTGCCAGGCCAGTAGTTTACTTGTTTTGTTTCCAAATTCGTAGTAGTGATATCTAGTTCTGGCCATGGCTGCTTCCGCTCAGCTGGTGCATAAATTATCATATTGCATCCTTGGTTTTGTTAATGTATTGAGGTATTCTTCCTTTTTGGTGGCAATATATTCATGTGTTATTCTGATAATTCCAGTCCTGCATGCAGTATTTCTAGTTTTGCTCCCCCTTGTCTCTTTCTGTCCCATTAGGCCCAGCTGTGTTCCCTCTGTTGCCATGTCTGTGATGTCATAGTATTAGGCCCGTGTCTGTGCATGCATGTCATATTTCCTGTTTTACTTTGAAGGTCCGTGTCTTATGTCAGTGTATTCAGTTTTGCTTTCTCCCTGTCTCATTTATCCCCTTACTACTACTCAGTAGTAAGGGGGCTCTTTATTCTGTATTGATATGGACTTCATGTGAACAGATGCACTCTCTAGTGCATGTTGATCTAAATTTAGGCTCTTCTTTCCTTTTTCCCCACACCACTGTTAGACCTAATATCAATTCTTGTGCTAGCAAGAGCATGTATCTCATTACATCTACAGACATACTACCATTGACCAATTTCTCTGGGCAGGCTAGAAAACTATTTAGGCATTCACAGATGACTACATTTATTGTCATATTAACAATATCCTATTCATTAGACTGGTGGAGCCATGCTTTAATTTTATGAATTTATTGCTATTTATTGCTACTATTAATCCAACAACTGCTTTAAAGAACAGATCCAGGATCAGTCCAAATCATCAGTAGTTTGATCCATGTATGGATTGAAGTGTATTTGTGAAAATGTTGGACTGTTCCTTTATCAGTGTGTAACAGTATGTGTATGAGAGCCATGTAATGTCCATGTGTGCATGCTGACTGTGCTGCTCTGACCCCCCTCCTCCTTTCAGGGTGGAGCCTGCTGGAGTCCGATGGTTGAGACCAGGTCTGAGGAAGTGTAAGTGTGTTTTAATGTGATTCATGCAAACAAAGCAGCACACATTCAACCATCTTCATCATTCACATCTCTAATGTCAGGAGTCATCATCAAAGTGTCAATCAATGAACAGATGATGGATCAATAACTGCAGCTGGATTGTGTTTGTTCTCTCCATCAGATTCCTGTCAACTCACAATCGACACAAACACAGTGAACACAAAGCTCCAACTGTCGGACAACAACAGGAAGGTGACACATGTGGAGGAGGTTCAGTCATATCCTGATCATCCAGACAGATTTGATTACTGGAATCAGCTTCTGTGTAGAAATGGTATGACTAGTCGCTGTTACTGGGAGGTCAAGTGGAGAGGAAATGTTATTATATCAATGAGTTACGGAAGAATTGGAAGAAAAGGAGGCAGTAACAACTGTTTGTTTGGAGGGAATGATCAGTCATGGAGACTGAGCTGCTCTGATCATGGTCCTCTTTATATCCTTCACAATAACAAATACACACCCATCTCCTCCTCCTCCTCCTGTGTCTCTAACAGAGCAGCAGTGTATGTGGACTGTCCTGCTGGCACTCTGTCCTTCTACAGAGTCTCCTCTGACACTCTGATCCACCTCCACACCTTCAAAACCACATTCACCGAACCTCTTTATCCTGGATTTAGAGTTGATTTTGGTTCCTCAGTGTCCCTGTGCTGAGTTGAGTGTAAAGACTTTCCTCCTGTTAGAGAAACACTCTGACTGTTGAACAGATAGTTCAGTCTGTACATGTCTGTCTCTTTCACTCAGAAACACATTTTCAGATTCATGGATTCAATCAGTTGATGTTTAAACTGTTCTAAATGATTGCTTGTAAACATCTTCATCTTTAGTCCTTTAAAGATGGAAGCTCCCATTATTCCAGGATCCACATGTTGTTTTTCTGTCTTTTTCCACTCAAAGCTTCACAGTGAATATCAGTATGTTGTTTTTCTCTGAAGCTCAGTTCACAACCAGCTCCTCTGCATTTTCAACAAGTCTGAGCTCATTAAAATGAATCCAAATGTTGGATTTCTCTTTCTTAATGGGATGTTTCAAAACTCTCCACATCCTCTTACTGTTTCACTCATTTTTGGAAGCTCATCATTTGAAAATGTTTCAGCGATATAAGCTGAAAATATTGGCTCAATAGTCTTGAATGCAGTTCCTAGCAGAATATGATTGTATTGAGGGATCATAATGCATGTGGCTTATCTAATAAACAGCAAAGGCTTCAATCCTCATTTGAAACTCGTCTCATGTTTTTCCCATGTTGAACCAGAACATGGTGCAGGATGTTGGTAACAGCTTGAAACATGTGAATATGTGTGTATAGCACTGCATATATTGTGTATCACTTTAGTTTGAATGAAACATGAAAACTATTACAAAGCTCTGATGTCAAACTTTTAGAAGCTGTTTCATTGTTTTTCATGCAGCTCTAATTTGATAAAATGCTGCATCAAAAACAAAGAGGAAGTGATGTCACATGGGTTTACGTCCACAAAGCAGAGTGAGTCTATTGCCGACAATAAGTGATGTACAAACAGAGTGAGCATTTCTGAGGCCCAAAATAAATCAAGTAGTAGTTCACTGAATGAACAATGGACTGTGAGCTCAGTTCCTTCATCATTAGTATGTATTATATATGTATATGTATTTATATTCATTTAATATATATTAGGTGCCACTGCTGCTAGTTTCAGTCATTGTGAAAATGTGCTGTTTATAAGGTTGGAAACCTGCAGTCAGCTGAGACTGAAGAAGTCACCTGGATCAGTGAACAAATGTTTCTCCCACTGAAAACATCCAGATGAACAGAATCACACTTTTGGAATTAGCCAGCAATGCAGCTCTCATTGTTGTACAGGTTCATAGGTTTGCAGGAATGAACTGATGACCATAAACAGCTGCAAAATCCAATAAAAATACCAGCTGGAGTTCAGGTGCATTTGAAGAATTCAAAGAAAAGTAATGATGGCAAAGGGCGATGTTTTCTTCCAAAAGAACTGACTGAAAAAATGATTGATAGCCTCATGAGAAGAATAATTTGGACATTTGTGAGGAACTCTAACCAAGAAAGCAAACCAAAACAAGAAAGCAATGTCAAACAGATCCAACAGACAATTTCCATGACTGGAAGTATTCAGTTTAAAAATCCTACATTGCATTATTGCATACTATCACCACAGGAGGTCAGGTGTTGTCACCACTGATTGCTGATCAGCTGTTCTCTGGGCCAATGATCTGATTTATACTGTGAATAACGGGACTCACTGAACTCTGTAACAGGGACACAGTGAAGATTACAGAGTCTAACTTAAACATCTGACTGACTTCACACAGACAGAGCAGCTGCACTTATCTAACAACATGTACCAGACCTGATCTATGTTAGATGATCTATCACAGTACCTGCTTGAAGTACAACACTGGATAACAGCTGAGCCTGTCTAGAGTGTAGTGTTACAGGAAAAGGGCAGAAACACTGACACTGGTAGCTCACAGTGATGCTGACTGGGGCACAGAGCTGAATGATGCAGCATCAGGACACTGTTTCAGTCTGACTGACAGAGAAACCTGTAGCTGTATCTACATGTGGCTACACAAGCAGGTTTCTATGTTTCACAGTGACTGAGATCTTAAGTGGGGGGTGGACATGCTCCTGTACAGACCTCTGAGGAGAACCAAGGTGTAGTCAAAGAGTCCAGTCTGTCCTCAGAGATGTGAACGTGGTTTCATCAGGTCTGCTGTCAGCTAGCAGGCTCACATCAGAATCACTGTTCCTGAAAATCACATCCCAGTCTGTGTGACATCATCAGTCAGCTGATCGTCCCAGATCTGAATGGTTTCTGAGCCTTCTTGACCAGCTTGGAGCAGTTGGTCGTCCAGATGAGATCCTCGGAGATGTGGACTCCCAGGAACTTGAAGCTGCTCACACGCTCCACAGCCATCCCCTTAATGTGGATGGGTGGATGTGGGTCAGCATTCCTCCTGTAGTCCACGATGAGCTCCTTGGTCTTCTCGGTGTTGAGCAGCAGGTTGTTTGTGTTGCACCACTCAGCCAGATGATCCACCTCCTCCCTGTAGGCTCATCGTTGTCACCGATGAGGCCAATCACCGTGGTGTCATCTGCAAACTTAATGATGGTGTTGGAACCATCAGCAGGTCTGCAGTCGTGGGTGAAGAGGGAGTAGAGGAAAGGGCTCATCACACAGCCTTGTGGTACACCGGTGTTCATTGTGATTGTAGATGAGCAGCGGTTATCCAGCCGGACATGTTGGGGGCGGTTGGTCAGGAAGTCCAGTAACCATTTGCAGATGAGGGAACTGATGCCCAGGTCTGTCAGTTTCCTGATGAGTTGTGAGGGGTGGATTGTATTGAATGCTTAACTGAAGTCTATAAACAGCATTCTGGCGTATGTGTTGTTGTTGTCCAGGTGTGAGAGGACAGAGTGCAGTGCGATGGAGACTGCATCCTCTGTGCTCCTGTTCTGGCGGTATGCGAATTGGTGGGGGTCCAGGGTGGGGGGGAGACAGGATTTGAAGTGTGCTAGGACCAGCTGCTCTAAGCACTTAGTGATGATGGGGGTGGGAGTGCTACTGGGCGGCTACTGGGCGGATCCGGACGATGGAGGTGGATTTGAAGCAGGCCGGTACCACAGCGTGGGCCAAGGACAGATTGAATATGTCTGTGAGCACTCCTGCAAGCTCCCCAGAACACGCTCTGAGAACACGCCCGGGGATGCCATCAGGACCTGCAGCCTTGTGGACATTTGGTTGGTGGTCTGGCGTCATGTCTGTTTTGGTTGTGGTTGTGGGGTTCCCTTGCTCAAAACGAGCATAAAGGTTGTTGAGCTCGTTGAGGAAGGAGACATCAGAGGATGCGGGGGAGGGTTTGGTGGTCCTGTAGTCTGTAATGGTCTGGAGTCCTTGCCACATGCGTCGGGGGTTGGAGTTGGAGAAGTGTTCTTCTACCTTCTTTTTGTAATGGTGTTTGGCTTTTTTGATGCCCTTCTTTAGATTAGCCCTGGCTGTACTGTAGGCGTGTGCATCTCCTGACCTAAAGGCGATGTTGCTGGCCTTCAGGAGGAGACGAACATCCCGGTTCATCCAAAGCTTCTGGTTGGGGTACATGGTGATCTGTTTCTGGGTGGTGACACTGTCTGTGGTTTGGGAGATGTAATCCAGTACAGATGAGGTGTACTGGTCCAGGTCTGTGTGGGTGAACATATTCCAGTCTGTGTTTTTAAATCTGTCCTGGAGAACTGCGTCTGTCCCCTCTGGCCACACTTTAATTGTCCTCACAGCAGGTTTCACACATTGGATGAGTGGTGAATACCTAGGTGTGAGGAACAGGGAGAGGTGGTCCGATTGTCCAATGTGGGGGAGGCGTGTTGCTTTGTAGGCTCCAGCCAGGTTGGAATACACATGGTCTAAAGTCTTGTCTCCTCTGGTGTGGCAGGAGACATGTTGGTGGAATCTGGGGAGGACTGTCTTTAAGTTGGTGTGGTTGAAGTCGCCAGCAACAATAAAAGCAGCCTCGGGGTGTTTATTCTGGTGTATTATTGTTGTCATTGCTGTGGATCTTTACCTGATACACTGACTTGGTGAGTAAATGTTTACTCTTATTCAAACTGATTTTGTGGCTTCTCTTAGTTTAGCATCAGGTTTATAATCTTGCTAACTAGTTAGTGTTAGCCTAGCGTTGCTGCTGTGGCTGGGCTCATGTTACTTAAAAATTAACACCACAGCCATATAAAAATATATCTGTGAAATTTTCTGTTGATTGTTTGAAGTAAAAAAGTGAGATAAGAGCCCAGACAAAATTCTTCGGGAGGTGCAGCCGTTAGGGGTGGGGTGTGGGGGGTATTTTCAATCCATAGCCATAACTAACTAACTAACTAACTAACTAACTAACTAACTAATTATATATATCATGTTTAACCTGAGTAGCAAAAGACCGCAGGGGGTTGAAAACAATAAGCCAGGAGTTAGCTGTGCTCGCGGACTCTATTGAGCCTTGACCTCCCGGTCAGCTATTGCGCTGGTGGATAACAGAGCTCTCCGAAAACCTGGAAGCACTTCTGCAAATATGTGATATTTTGATAAATTAAGTCGATATTTGAGCATTACACAGCTACATTCTCGCCTGAAAATATCTGAAAAGGTTATTTTGTGACCCAGAAAGGGTAGTCTGGGGAAAAGGAGGATGGTGGTCATTGGAGCCTGTGCATACTTGTAAACGCAGCAATGGTGGAGGAGCGCGGCTAAAAAACTTATTACTTTTTCTGGGTCACAAAATAAACTTTTAAGATATTTTCAGGCGAGAATGTAGCTGTGTAAAGTTCAAATATCTGTTCGATTTATCAAGACATTACATATTTGCAAAAATGCTCCGACGTTTTTGGAGACATTTTTTTCATGCTTTGTGGCAGCTTTTGAACATCTGTGGCATCTATTAATGTCAAATCTAGCCTTTATTTAACAACATAAGCAAACTCTATGTTACAATGATTGTACAGCCATTAAGGATCAAATCAGTTTCTGAAAAATGTTCTGCTTTTTCTCCCTCTGCTTGCTTCTTACTGTCTTTGAGGCTCAGGACCAGCACTCCTGTTGTTGGACAGATTTACATCAGTTAGTATTTTGGTTTTCCAATATATTAGCAACTGTCAGTGACATTTATATTAATCAGGCCGAACTTTAATCATACTTTAGATCAGCCTGTTTTACTTATTGTTTTCTTTGTGCTTTGGTTTGGGGAAGTTGTTTCTGTACTGATCTTTTCCTGTCTTCTGTTATTAGACTTGAGATATGACTGCACTATGCTGTTGCTGGTGACTCCAGTTAGTTCTACAAGACATGCTGTGTAAGTAAACAAACAACAACAGTTTGGTCTGCATTTCTTGAAAGATCACATCCCCCAAACTTAATTTAGAGGGTCTACACTGTATATAGTGAAGTCTGCAAGTTTTCTAACAGCAAAATTTGTTTTGTTCCCAAATCATTTTGCACATCATTAGAATGAAAGTTATTGGCCATGTTTGCATAGCCCTTTTTAAAATGATGCTTTCATGACATTATTGTGTGTTGGGTGGTGGTCAGGGCTATCCAGACTGGCAATTGGGACATTGAATGTCACCTCTCCGGTGGGGAGGGAGCCTGAGATTGTCTAAATTGGAGTCTGTTTTATACCAAATGCAGAAAAAATGTTTTAAGAAAGCAATTAAGTTCATGTTCCAAAAAATATGATTGTTTGCTTGCAGGAAACCAGGAGAGATGAGTCCTACATCACAGATGGTGTGGTCAGTGAAGATGGCCGCCTGCAGGTTCAACCCACATCCACTGCCACTGTACTTAAGGGAAGTTAAAGACTTTCTTCTGCACCTACATTTGGATCACCTCCAAATGTGTTGTTTAAATCAGAGACTGCACTTGTGACAGAACAACAAATATTTTATTTTGATTATATAAGTAAGTACAAAACAAACTTGAGGTAGGCCTAAACTTATTTTCAGAATAATTAAATCTGAGACTTTGTTTCATTGTGAGATTATAACAGTGATGGCAATATAATTGTTTGTTGTTCAGCAGAACAGTGTCCAATATGTTGGCTGTTATACTTTTTTGCATTTGAAAATAAAAGTTGGGCTTATTTTAACATCATTACAAAAAGTGTTGTTAATTATTTTTTTAACATTTTCAGTTTACCACAAATTGTTTTTTCATTTAGTTTAACTTGAAATGTTTGTCAGTAAGTAAACAATTAGTATTGTACAGTCAGAAATATCAAGTTATATTAACACTGCAGACTTGAAATGTATAAGTTGTCCTAACAGTCATCTTAAGTAAGCTTTACTTAGTTTTTTTGAGGCAACGAGTTTTTTTTGAGTTCTGGGAACTAACAAAACTGTACAGTGTACTCAAAATTAGTAAGTTGCCCTAACTCGGTCATCTTACGTAAACTTGATCCAATTTTCTTGAGTTCTGGGAACAAATGAGCTTGTACAGAGTACCCAAAACAAATAAGTTGTCCTAATTTAGTCATTTTTACCTAAGCTTTACTCAATTTTTTGGAGGCAACGAGTTTCCTCAATTTTTTTGAGTTCTGGGAACTAATTAGATTTTACAGTGTACTAATGCTATGTCACCATCTGCTACTGAGTGTGTTGGCTTTTCAAATACCCTCTCTCTGGATGTATATAGTTACAAACTGTATCTATCTCTACACATGTTGGGTCTAAACTCGGACCTGTCCAAGTTTAGACTAAGTTTAGACAACAGCAATCGATCGTTTCACTTGCAAGGGAGGCCTCGTTGATGTCTACCACGAAATGACCCCAAATCCGGCCTCCTCTCGCTGCCTTTTATTGAGAAACAGTTCACACAAAACACATCACAGCAAAGAAACACCCACGTGGTTCTAAGACAAGGCATTGTATGTATATGTGTGAACTTCTGTATCTAAGTAATAATAATAAAAATGGATTGGATTTATATAGCGCTTTTAAAAGCACCTAAAGTGCTTTACAATGCCACTATTCATTCACTCTCACATTCAAACACTGGTGGAGGCAGCTACAGTTGTAGCCACAGCTGCCCTGGGGTCGCCCATCAAGTAAGAATGTGTGTGTGTGTAGGGGGACTTCCTGCTGACCAAAGGGTCGTAAATACAGGAAGCTTACATGAAAAAGCACAAGGATGTGTCTGTAATAAAAGACTACAGCCCCCACCCAGAACCTCGAGAATCTGGAGAGGAGGACAGTGGAATTCCTTTCATCCCACAGTTAAACAATGTAGAGATGGATGGTAAGCATAAAAATGACAACATTTAACAATTCACTCTAAGAACATGTTTCTTTGTTTGTGTGTTTTATTTTTTCCTTTTCTTTCTCTCCTTTTTCATACCTGTGTGAAGGAAAAGTACTTGAAGTGATGGCGGTCATCCAGACTACTGTACATATATGAGTCTTAGAACAAAGGAAGCCATCAATTACTGTATTTACATTTACATTTTACATTTTATTTTATGCATAACTTCAGTAAACACTTAAATTAAAAAAAAATGATATGGCAACATGAGATTTGGTTGGTTAGGAAGAGGAGGAAGTTTTAGGAGTGACAGAGAGAGAGAAAGAAAGGCAGCAGAAAAAGACAGCGAGTTTTGAGATTTGACGTTTAGCGTGTTTGGAGTGTGTAGTTAATGTGTCGTCTTGTGTAGTTAGTGTGTAGTGTTGTGGATAGTTTTGTGTTGTGTGCCAGGTGTTAGGTGACTGCTGTCTCCAGGTAAAAAACAGGATGAGTGATACACCTGCTGCTGTCAGACCTGCAGGCTGTGCAGGTATCAGGCTGTGATGTTCTCCTTTACAGTGGACAGAAATTTTTGTAGTGGCACAAATAATTTGTGTGGCATCTTATTGAATGCAGAACAGCTGATTGTTATGTAAATAGTTTGTTATTTAAAAAAAAGGGTAAAAGGTAAATGGATGCAAATAACTTTGTTGTTTCAATTCAATTCAATTCAATTCAATTCAATTTTATTTATATAGCGCCAAATCACAACAAAAGTCGCCTCAAGGCGCTTCATAGATACAGAGAAAAACCCAACAATCATATGACCCCCTATGAGCAAGCAGTTTGGCGACAGTGGGAAGGAAAAACTCCCTTTTAACAGGAAGAAACCTCCGGCAGAACCAGGCTCAGGGAGGGGCGGCCATCTGCTGCGACCAGTTGGGGTGAGAGAAGGAAGACAGGATAAAAGACATGCTGTGGAAGAGAGACAGAGGTTAATAACAGATATGATTCAACACAGAGAGGTCTGTTAATACATAGAGAGCGAGAAAAGTGACTGGAAAGGAAAAATTCAATGCATCATGGGAATCCCCGGCAGCCTACATCTATTGCAGCATAACTAAGGGAGGATTCAGGGTCACCTGGTCCAGCCCAAACTATATGCTTTAGCAAAAAGGAAAGTTTTAAGCCTAATCTTAAAAGTAGAGATAGTGTCTGTCTCCCGAATCCAAACTGGAAGCTGGTTCCACAGAAGAGGGGCCTGAAAACTGAAGGCTCTCCCTCCCATTCTACTTTTAAATACTCTAGGAACAACAAGTAGGCCTGCAGAGCGGGAGCGAAGTGCTCTAATAGGGTGATATGGTACTACAAGGTCATTAAGATAAGATGGGGCCTGATTATTTAAGACCTTGTATGTGAGCAGCAGGATTTTGAATTCAATTCTGGATTTAACAGGAAGCCAATGAAGGGAGGCCAAAACAGGAGAAATATGCTCTCTCTTTCTAGTCCCTGTCAGTACTCTTGCTGCAGCATTTTGGATTAGCTGAAGGCTTTTCAGTGAGTTTTTTGGACATCCTGATAATAATGAATTGCAGTAGTCCAGCCTGGAAGTAATAAATGCATGAACTAGTTTTTCAGCGTCACTCTGAGACAGGATATTTCTAATTTTAGAGATGTTGCGCAAATGGAAGAACGCAGTCTTACATATTTGTTTAATATGTGCGTTGAAGGACATGTCCTGGTCAAAAATGACTCCAAGGTTCCTCACAGTGTTACTGGAGGCCAAGGTAATGCCATCCAGAGTAAGAATCTGGTTAGATACCATATTTCTAAGCTTTTCAGCGCCGAGTACAATGACCTCAGTTTTATCTGAATTAAGAAGCAGAAAGTTAGTGGCCATCCAGGTCTTTATGTCTTTAAGACATTCCTGCAGTTTAACTAATTGGTGTGTGTTATCTGGCTTCATGGACAGATAGAGCTGGGTGTCATCTGCATAGCAGTGAAAATGTATGCTATGTCTTCTAATGATGCTGCCTAGGGGAAGCATGTATAATGTAAACAGAATTGGTCCTAGCACTGAACCCTGTGGAACTCCATAATTAACCTCAGTGTGTGAAGAGGACTCTCCATTTACATGCACAAATTGGAGTCTATTAGATAGATATGATACAAACCACTGCAGTGCAGTACCTGTAATACCTACAGCATGTTCTAATTGCTCTAATAGGATATTATGGTCAACAGTATCGAATGCTGCACTAAGGTCTAGAAGGACAAGCACAGAGATGAGTCCACTGTCAGAGGCCATAAGAAGATCATTTGTAACCTTCACTAAAGCTGTTTCTGTGCTGTGATGAACTCTGAAACCTGACTGAAACTCTTCAAATAAACCATTCCTCTGCAGATGATCTGTTAGCTGTTTGACAACTACTCTTTCAAGGATTTTTGATATGAAAGGAAGGTTGGAGATTGGCCTATAATTAGCTAAGACTGCTGGGTCTAGAGATGGCTTTTTGAGTAAAGGTTTAACTGCAGCCACCTTGAAGGCCTGTGGTACATAGCCGATTATTAGAGATAGGTTGATCATATTTAAGATCGAAGAATTAATTAATGGCAGGACTTCTTTGAGCAGTTTTGTAGGAATGGGGTCTAAAAGACACGTTGATGGTTTGGAGGAAGTAATTATTGAAGTTAACTCAGAAAGATCAATTGGAGAAAAAGAGTCTAACTTAACATCAATGGTACTAAGAGTAGCTGTAGATAATATTACATCTATGGGATGATTATTGGTATTTTTTTCTCTAATGATAAAAATTTTATTTGTGAAGAAGTTCATGAAGTCATTACTAGTTAACGTTAAAGGGATGGTTGGCTCAAAAGAGCTCTGACTTTTTGTCAGCCTGGCTACAGTGCTGAAGAGAAACCTGGGGTTGTTCTTATTTTCTTCAATCAGTGATGAGTAGTAAGCTGTTCTGGCTTTGCGGAGGGCTTTCTTATAAAGCAACAAACTATTTCTCCAGGCTAAATGATGATCCTCTAAATTTGTGACACGCCATTTCCTCTCCAGATTACGAGTCATCTGCTTTAGGGTACGTGTTTGAGAACTATACCACGGAGTCAGGTACTTCTGATTAGAGACCTTAGTTTTCACTGGAGCTACAGTATCCAGAGTCGTACGTAGTGAGGAGGTGAAATTATTAACAAGATAATCGACCTCTGTTGGGGTAGCGTTCAGATAGCTGCTCTGCTCTGTGTTGGTACAGGGCATTGACGATGATAACAGTGGCTGGATTATATTCTTAAACTTAGTTACAGCGCTTTCAGAAAGACATCTACTTTGATAAAGTCCACTCTCCACTGCTGTGTAATCAATTATTGTAAATGTAAATGTTATCAGGAAATGATCAGACAGGAGAGGGTTTTCAGGAGACACTGTTAAATGTTCAGTTTCTATGCCATATGTTAAAACAAGATCTAGAGTGTGATTAAAGTGGTGGGTGGGTTCTTTTACATTTTGAGAGAAACCAATTGAGTCTAATAACAGATTAAATGCCATGTTGAGGCTGTCATTTTTAGCATCTACATGGATGTTAAAATCACCCACAATAATTATTTTATCTGAGCTCAGAACTAAATTAGATATAAAGTCTGAGAAATCAGACAGAAACTCTGTGTAAGGCCCAGGTGGACGATAGATGATAACAAGTAAGACTGGTTTCTGAGTTTCACAGCTGGGGTGGACAATGTTAAGCATCAGGCTTTCAAATGAATTAAAAGTCTGTCTTGGTCTTTCATTAATTAATAGACTGGTGTGAAAAAATTGCTGCCACACCTCCCCCTCGGCCTGTGCTTCGAGGTTTCTGGTAGTTAGAAAGACTCGGGGGTGTTGATTTTTTAAACTAACATAATCATCCTGCTGCAACCAGGTTTCTGTAAGGCAGAGTAAATCGATTTGTTGATCAATTATTAAGTCATGTACTAATAGAGACTTGGAGGAGAGAGACCTAATATTTAATAATCCACATTTCACTGTTTTACTCTTTGGTTCAGATGTGGATACTGTATTGTTCTTTCTTTGTGATTGTTTATGTTTAAGTTGTTTGTTGCTGGTTTTTAGTTTGTTTTTTGTCTTTTTGGAAGCTGACACAGTCTCTTTGGAGATGGGTTTTTGGGGGGGGGGGGGGGGTAGCAGGAGGAGAGAAGCTGCAGAGAGGCGTGTAAGACTGCAACTCTGCTTCCTGGTCCCAACTCTGGATAGTCATATTTTGGGGGGTTTAATAAATTTGTCCATATTTCTAGAAATGAGAGCTGCTCCATCCAAAGTGGGATGGATGCCGTCTCTCCTAACAAGACCAGGTTTCCTCCAGAAGGTTTGCCAATTATCTATGAAGCCCACATCGTTTCTGGGACACCACTCAGACAGCCAGCAATTTAAGGAGAACATGCAGCTTAACATGTCACTCCTGGTCTGATTGGGGAGGGGACCAGAGAAAACTACAGAGTCCGACATTGTTTTGGCAAAGTTGCACACCGATTCAATATTGATTTTAGTGACCTCCGATTGGCGTAACCGGGTGTCATTACTGCCGACGTGAATTATGATTTTACTGAATTTACGTTTACCCTTAGCCAGCAGTTTTAAATTTCCTTCAATGTCGCCTGCTCTGGCCCCTGGAAGACAATTGACTATGGTTGCCGGTGTCTCTAGCTTCACATGTCTGAGAACAGAATCACCAATTACCAGAGTTTGACCCCCACCGGGTGTGTCACCGAGTGGGGAAAAACGGTTAGACAAATGAACGCGTTGGTGGTGTACCTGGGGCTTCTTTTTAGGACTATGCTTCCTCCTCACCGTTACCCAGCCGCCCTCTTTCCGCAGCTGCTTGGGATCTGCCGGGGAACAGCTAGCGGGGCCTACGCTATCTTCGGCTGCACCAGCTACAGGGGCCTGGCTGGCTAAGGGTGAGTTAAGGGTGCGAAGCCGAGTCTCCAGTTCAGTAATCCTGGCCTCCAGAGCTGCAAATATGCTACATTTGTTACAGATATCATTACTGCTAAAGGAGGCCGAGGAGTAACTAAACATCTGACACAATGAGCAAGAAAATGCAGGAGGGACAGGTGAAGTAGCCATGGTGCTAACGAGTCGGCTACGAGCTAAGCTAGCGAAACAGTACAGAGACAGTGAGTGAATACTTTGGCTATAAATTAGGTAGTGAGTACACAGAAAGTGTGTTTCGGATGAAGCACGTGAAGATTATACTATGAAAAAAGAATGTATTTAAAAGTTGTTAATTAAACTGCTAAGCAAATAAGCTACTCAGAAACACCACTGTGTTTGAGCAGGAACAGGAAGTGATACTATACCACAGAGCGAGCGAACACCAAGTGACAGCGCCACCGACAGGAACAACAATGGCCGAGAACACAGATCCACAGATTGCAAAACTTGTGCGTATGATTTTACAATTGACAATTTATATTTGCATTTAAAGTTATGAAATATGATTCAATAAACATGTTTGTGGTTGTTATAGTAAAAAACTTTTTTCTACTCAAATTTTGTTTTTTGTCTGATTTTAGATCAATTGTGTTAATACAGTATCTCAAAATGAAAACATAACTGTAAATTCAGACACGTGAGGTTGTGCTAAAAACAATGATACCAAACAAGGCAAAGTAAATAGTTTTTAAAGGTGAAATGTAGAGGAAACATCAAAGGTAGTTAAAAATGAACAATTATAACATGGACCCCAGAGGGTTAAACATTTTTTTAAAGTAATGCAATAGTTACATAGTTAGTGCAATAGAATCTTGTAACTCATTTGCTTACTCAGTTACCTTTAAGAAGAAGTAACTACAATTAATTACTTTTTCAATTTTCAAGTTTTATTGTCATATACAGATAAACAATGTAGCCACATTTATCCATAATGAAATTTTTTTGGCTCGTGCTCCTCAGCTTTATATGAGCATATACAGTGAGATGCAAAAGTTTGGGCAACCTTGATAATAGTCATTATTTTACTGTATAAATTGTTGGTTGTTACAATAAAAATGTCAGTTAAATATATCATATAGGAGACACACACAGTGATATTTGAGAAGTGAAATGAAGTTTACTGGATTTACAGAAAGTGTGCAATAATTGTTTAAACAAAATCAGGCAGGTGCATAAATTTGGGCTCCACAAAAAAATAAATGAAATCAATATTTAGTAGATCCGCCTTTTGCAGAAATTACAGCCTCTAAACGCTTCCTGTAGGTTCCACTGAGAGTCTGGATTGTGTTTGAAGGTATTTTGGACCATTCCTCTTTACAAAACATCTCTAGTTCATTCAGGTTTGATGGCGTCCAAGCATGGACAGCTCTCTTTAACTCACACCACAGATGTTCAATAATATTCAGGTCTGGACTGAGATGGCCGTTCCAGAACGTTGTACTTGTTCCTCTGCATGAATGTCTTAGTGGATTTTGAGCAGTGTTTCGGGTCATTGTCTTGTTGAAAGATCCAGCCCCGGCGCAGCTTCAGCTTTGTCACTGATTCCTGGACATTGGCCTCCAGAATCTGTTGATACTGAGTGGAATCCATGTGTCCATCAACTTTGACAAGATTCCCAGTCCCTGCACTGGCCACACAGCCCCACAGCATGATGGAACCACCACCATATGTTACTGTAGGTAGCAGGTGTTTTTCTTGGAATGCTGTGTTCTTTTTCCTCCATGCATAACGCCCCTTGTTATGCCCAAATAATTCAATTTTAGTTTCATCAGTCCACAGCAACTTATTCCAGAATGAAGCTGGCTTGTCCAAATGTGCTTTAGCAAACCTCAAACGGCTCTGTTTGTGCTGTGGGCGGAGCAAAGACTTCCTCTGCATCACTCTCGCATACAGCATCTTCTTGTGTAAAGTGCGCCAAATGGTTGAACAATGCACAGTGACTCCATCTGCTGCAAGATGATGTTGTAGGTCTTTGGTGCTGGTCTGTGAGTTGACTCTGACTGTTCTCACCATTCGTTGCTTCTGTCTATCCGAGATTTTTCTTGGTCTGTCACTTCAAGCCTTAAGTTGTAATCAATAAAATGACAAAAGTGCCCAAATTTATGCACCTGCCTGATTTTGTTTAAACAATTATTGCACACTTTCTGTAAATCCAATAAACTTCATTTCACTTCTCAAATATCACTGTGTGTGTCTCCTATATGATATATTTAACTGACATTTTTTATTGTAACAACCAACAATTTATACAGGAAAATAATGACTATTAACAAGGTTGCTCAAACTTTTGCATCCCACTGTAGAGAGTGTGCAGTTATATTGAGAAGAGAATAACAGAAATTAGCAGTGGTAGTAATAATAATAATAACAATAAAAGGAGAGGGGGGAAAAGTATTAAATATTAGAGAATTTGGTTGGTATTTACATTTAAGACAAGTTAGTATTTACAAGTTTGTGCAAGAGTATTTGTAGGGTTGTACAAAGTTGTGCAATGAGCATTTAAGTAGCATTTGTTGAAGTGACAGTGTGCAGTCCTGTAATTGTAGTGCGTGTGTAGTGGTGTGTATGCAATGTCAGCAGTTCAAAAGTCTGATGGCTTGTGGGTAAAAACTGTCCCTGTGTCTGGTGGTGCAGGTCTGAATGCTCCTGAACTGCAGACGGCAGGAGTGTGAAAAGTCTGTGGCTGGGGTGGCTGGGATTGGAGAGGATCCGCTGTGTCTTCCTCATGCAGCACTGTCAGTAGAGATCCGGCATGGCTGGCAGTTCAGTCCTGGTGCCGTGCTGATCTCACCACCCTCTGCAGAGCTTTGCGGTCCAGAGCATTACAACTGCTGTACCAAGTGGTGATGCAGCCAGTCAGAATACTTTCAATGGGGCATCGATAGAAGTTTGTTTCTGGGGTTCATGCCGAATCTTCTCAGGCGCCACAGGAAGAAGAGCCGCTGTCTTGCTGCTTTTGTGATCACACCAACATGGTGTGACCAGCTGACTCTCTCCACCTCTGCTCCTTCGATGTGGATAGGGGTGTAGCCTCCTCTCTGCAGTCTCCTGTAATCCACGATGAGCTCCTGGGTTTTGCTGACGTTAAGAAGCAGGTTGTTGTCACGGCTCCATGATGTCAGGGCTCTCACCTCTGCCCTGTATGCCGTCTCATCTCCATCAGAAATGCAGCCAATGATGGTGGTGTCGTCTGCAAATTTGATGATGGTGTTTGAGCTGTGTGTTGCTGTACAGTCGTGGGTGAACAGGGTGTACAGCAGGGCGATGTGTGCTCAAAGTAACTTGCCCAACACTGGTCATTACTAGTTAACGTTAAAGGGATGGTTGGCTCAAAAGAGCTCTGACTGTTTGTCAGCCTGGCTACAGTGCTGAAGAGAAACCTGGGGTTGTTCTTATTTTCTTCAATCAGTGATTAATAGTAAGATGTTCTGGCTTTGCGGAGGGCTTTCTTATAAAGCAACAAACTATTTCTCCAGGCTAAATGATGATCCTCTAAATTTGTGACACGCCATTTCCTCTCCAGCTTACGAGTCATCTGCTTTAGGCTACGTGTTTGAGAATTATACCACGGAGTCAGGTACTTCTGATTTGAGACCTTAGTTTTCACAGGAGCTACAGTATCCAGAGTCGTACGTAGTGAGGAGGTAAAATTATTAACAAGATGATCGACCTCTGTTGGGGTAGCGTTCAGATAGCTGCTCTGCTCTGTGTTGGTACAGGGCATTGACAATGATAACAGTGGGTGGATTATATTCTTAAACTTAGTTACAGCGCTTTCAGAAAGACGTCTACTGTGATAACGTCTACTCTCCACTGCTGTGTAATCAATTATTGTAAATGTAAATGTTATCAGGAAATGATCAGACAGGAGAGGGTTTTCAGGAAACACTGTTAAATGTTCAGTTTCTATGCCATATGTTAAAACAAGATCTAGAGTGTGATTAAAGTGGTGGGTGGGTTCTTTTACATTTTGAGAGAAACCCATTGAGTCTAATAACAGATTAAATGCCATGTTGAGGCTGTCATTTTTAGCATCTACATGGATGTTAAAATCACCCACAATAATTATTTTATCTGAGCTCAGAACTAAATCAGATAAAAAGTCTGACAAATCAGACAGAAACTCTGTGTAAGGCCCAGGTGGACGATAGATGATAACAAGTAAGACTGGTTTCTGAGTTTTACAGCTGCCGTGGACAAGGCTAAGCATCAGGCTTTCAAATGAATTAAAAGTCTGTCTTTGTTTTTCGTTGATTAGTACACCACGTTCCAAATTATTACGCAAGTTCTGTTTAAGTGTCATAAAGATTAAATAAGTTGTTTTTCCAATTAAACCCATGGATGGAATTGTGTCTCAGGGCTCTTTGGATGACTGAAATCAATCTCAGACACCTTTGATCATTTGTTTGTCAGGTGAGCCCAATTAAAGGAAAAACTACTGAAGAAGGATGTTCCACATTATTAAGCAATATAGGAAGGAAAAATCATCTCTCTACTGCTGAAAAGTGTGAAATAGTTGAATGCCTTGGACATGTAATGAAAACCTTAGATATTTCACGAAAATGTTATGACCATACTGTTAAGAGATTTGTGGCTGAGTCAGAGCACACATGGGTTCATGCAGATAAAGGCACAATGATGAAGGTTTCTGCCAGACAAATACATCAGATTAAGAGAGCAGCTGCTAAAAGGCCATTACAAAGCAGCAAACACATATTTGAAGCTGCTGGTGCCTCTGGAGCACTGCAAACATCAAGCTGTAGGATCCTCCAGAGACTTGCTGTTATGCATAAACCTTCTATTTGGCCACCCCTAACCAACGCTCACAAGCAGAAACGGCTGCAGTGGGCCCAGAACTACATGAAGACTAATTTTCACACAGTCTTGGTCACTGATGAGCAGTGTTGGGACTAGCGCGTTATTAAGTAACACGTTACAGTAACGTTATTATTGTGGTAACGAGCACGGTAACTAGTTATTATGCCAAAATCAGGAACACGTTAATTGTTACTGGGATTTAGATAGGCTCGTTATTCGTTACTTCGTGTGGTGGCATCGCGGAGCTTCCACAGATTCAGTAACATTAGCATGTGGTGGAGGCAGCAGGTGGATGAGGGAAAGGGGACGCAGAAGGAAAAGAGACCCGAGGCGGCCGCCGATCCGAGCGTCAGGTGAACTGAACTTCAGGTAAGAAGTTATCACCTGCAGTCTATCTGGGTCAGATATGAACTAAGTTTAGGTGGAGTTTATTTTCGTTGTGCTGACTTTTTCGTACTGTGTGCTAGCTAGCATGACGGGGTTTCTATACAGCTGGGTGGGTGCTATGATGTTACTGATGTTGAACTTTATTTTGTTCATAAGGTTAATTATTAGAGTTGCCAACCGTCCCGTAAAAAACAGAATCGTCTCGTATTCAGAGAAAATATTACGCGTTTCGTATTGAGGTGAAAAGGAAGAGTTTGTCCCGTACTTCAGCTACAATGAAAAAGACACAAAGCTGGAGTTATTCTGTCTTTATGCTTTCAGCTGTTTCTTCTTCTCTCATTCTCTCCCCTCTCTCTCCCATTTCTACTTCAATCATGAAACTGATCAATGATCAGCTGATCGGCTTTTCTCTCTTGTTTGTTTATCGCCCACTTTGTGCCAGAAAGAGGAAACCAGCGGATGTCGCGTTAAACAACAGCAGCACGTTTAAGCTTGATCAGCTGTTGTCAGCTGTTGTTCTAGTATCAGCTGATGTTTGCTGGAGTCACAGCTGTAAAGCTGCTGGTCATGATGTCGGTTCGGTTATCTGGTGAGAGGGAAACATGAAGATGAAACCAGGAGATGTCCTTACTGAATCATCAGAGCTGAACAGGTGATGGAGAAACAGGTTTACCTTTTAGGTGACATGAATGAGTTGAAGTTATGAACTGTTTCTGAGAGACAAATAACACCAGGATCCTTTTCTATGTAGCTGACAGCTGGTAACTGTGCAGGTGCGGGTCTAGCAAAGTTTTGCCAGGGGGGCAGGTAGGGCATTAACAGGGAAAAGGGGGCAAAAAGAAATACTTTTCTTTCTTATTCTCATTTAAAATGTCTCGCTTTTATTAAATAATTATCTGAGTCTTACAACAAACGATTGATAGATTGATACATATATACCATCAGAACAGTGTACATCACTGTCACAACAGCATTTGTTTTCATTCAAAGGCTTTATGATTTTTCCTATAATGGCGGGCCGGTCTCTAGTCAAAATGCCCGGGCCAATTTTCTGTCCCAGTCCAGCCCTGTATGCAGCTCATCTGCAGTCTGGTGTTACCTACATCTTCCTACTCAAAAGGCAGAATTTCCGAGTTCTGAGTACAATCAAAGCACCACAACTGCAGTTTTTGTGTTGGATGTAAAAAGCGCACATGGCGCTGTGACGTAGGCTAGAATCATGGCAGTGGTCAACGACGGTCCAGGCGTGGGATTTCTCTTGCGGAAATGTGCACATTATTTGTTCCCTTCTATTGGTAGGTGGCACAGTGCACTTGTGGCAAGTAAGCAAGCTAGAAGACTGGCAGTGCTGGGTATCCAGTTACGGAAGCAAGACATTAACAAGAGAATTCTGAGTAAAACCAAAGTTACTTTCCCTAGTAACTAGTTACTTTGAAAGTAACGAGTAACTTGAAGTAACTGAGTTACTTTTGATAGAACTAACTAGTAATGTAACTAAGTTACTAATTTAAAGTAACTTACCCAACACTGCTGATGAGTGCAGTGCAACCATGGATGGTCCAGATGGATGCAGTGGTGGAAGGTTGGTGGACAGCCATCATGTCCCATCAATGCTTTGTCGTCAGCATGGAGGCGGTGGAGTCATGTTTTGAGCTGGAATCATGGGGAGCGAGCTGGTCGGCCCCTTTAGGGTCCCTGAAGGTGTGAAAATGACCTCTGCAAAGTATGTGGAGTTTCTGACTGGCCACTTTCTTCCATGGTAGAAAGAGAAGAGCTGTGCCTTCTGCAACACAATCATCTTCATGCAAGACAATGCACCATTTCATGCTACAAGGAATACCTCTGCATCATTGGCTGCTATCGGCATAAAAGGAGAGGAACTCATGGTGTGGTCCCCATTCTTCCCTGACTTCAATCCTATTGAGAACCTTTGGAGCATGCTCAAGCAAAAGAATATGAGGGTGGGAGGCAGTTCACATCCAAACAGCAGCTCTGGGAGGTTATTCTGACATCCTCCAAAGACATTCAAGTAGAAACTTTCCAAAAACTTACAAGTTCCATGGATGAAAAAATTGTAAAGCTGCTATCAAATATGGGGTCCTATGTTAATATGTCTCTTGACCTGTTAAGATGTTTTTGATTGAAATAGTTTTTGATGCCAGTGAAATTGATCTACTAATGCTGCAAATTCAACAAATGACCATTTTCAATTTTTCACACCCGCCTACCAGTGTAGGCGGGTGTGAAAAATTGCTGCCACACCTCCCCCTCGGCCTGTGCTTCGAGGTTTCTGGTAGTTAGAAAGACTCGGGGGTGTTGCTTTTTTAAACTAACATAATCATCCTGCTGCAACCAGGTTTCTGTAAGGCAGAGTAAATCGATTTGTTGATCAATTATTAAGTCATGTACTAATAGAGACTTGGAGGAGAGAGACCTAATATTTAATAATCCACATTTCACTGTTTTACTCTTTGGTTCAGATGTGGATACTGTATTGTTCTTTCTTTGTGATTGTTTATGTTTAAGTTGTTTGTTGCTGGTTTTTAGTTTGTTTTTTGTCTTTTTGGAAGCTGACACAGTCTCTATGGAGATGGGTTTTTGGGGGGGTAGCAGGATGAGAGAAGCTGCAGAGAGGCGTGTAAGACTGCAACTCTGCTTCCTGGTCCCAACTCTGGATAGTCATGTTTTGAGGGGTTTAATAAATTTGTCCATATTTCTAGAAATGAGAGCTGCTCCATCCAAAGTGGGATGGATGCCGTCTCTCCTAACAAGACCAGGTTTCCTCCAGAAGGTTTGCCAATTATCTATGAAGCCCACATCGTTTCTCGGACACCACTCAGACAGCCAGCAATTTAAGGAGAACATGCAGCTTAACATGTCACTCCTGGTCTGATTGGGGAGGGGACCAGAGAAAACTACAGAGTCCGACATTGTTTTGGCAAAGTTACACACCGATTCAATATTGATTTTAGTGACCTCCGATTGGCATAACCGGGTGTCATTACTGCCAACGTGAATTATGATTTTACTGAATTTACGTTTACCCTTAGCCAGCAGTTTTAAATTTCCTTCAATGTCGCCTGCTCTGGCCCCTGAAAGACAATTGACTATGGTTGCCAGTGTCTCTAGCTTCACATGTCTGAGAACAGAATCACCAATTACCAGAGTTTGACCCCCGGCAGGTGTGTCGCCGAGTGGGAAAAAACGGTTAGACACATGAACAGGTTGGTGGCGGCTTCTTTTTAAGACTATGCTTCCTCTTTAGAGCTGCAAATATGCTACATTTGTTACAAGTATCGCTACCGCTAAAGGAGGCTGAGGAGTAACTAAACATTTGACACAATGAGCAGGAAAGTGCAGGAGGGACAGGTGAAGAGGCCATGGTGCCAGCGCGTCGGCTACAAGCTAAGCAAATCTATTGAAGATTATACTACGAAAAAATAAGGTATCTAAAAGTTTTTAATTAAATTGCTATGCTGATAAGCTACTCAAAAACACCACTGTGTTTGAGCAGGAACAGGAAGTGATACTCTACCGCAGAGAGAGCGAACACCAAGTGACAGCGCCACCAAGAGTCAGGGAAGTCAATTAGAGGCCTTATAAGAAACAACTGCGTTTCACTACCACACGGAAGCATTTGGTATTCTTTTCCTGACCAAGGTGGCCGAGAGCGTTAGGTGGCTAAGCAGCAGAGCGGTTTGATTTCTGCAGGAAAGCTGCTCATTTTAGTATTGCCCTGTGGTAAGTGGGACGCGTTTGCTATAACGTGGCATATAGTAGGGTGGACCTTGATGACTGCTTCCCTCTGTTTTGTTATAGGATCATGCCACACTGCTGCTGTCTTGTTGTAGCCTTGTTGTTATTTTACAATCATTTATGTACTGGCCTTGACTGGCTCCTTGTTTTATGGTCTTTTTACTCTGAATTGTTTGTTGTATTTTAATCATGCTTTCATAAGGAATTGTATCTTAGCTACCTGGGGGGCTCTTCAACTGGTGGGGGAGGTTGTTACATTTTGCAGGAGGTCTCCTCTCTCCAGGAACTCACTCTGCAGGTGGGGGAGATATAGGAGAGGTGGAGGATAGTGGTGGGCGGATCGATCCAAATATCGATAGTATCAATCCCAAGTCGGGATCGGTATCGGGTCGATACTAGCCTGGTTAGATCGATTCTTTACTTTGAGTTCTGCTTGTTTGCTATGCTGTGCCTTTGGCAAAAACGAAACAGCCAGGTCGCTGGACTCGCCACTGCTGTGTCAGCGGAGAGCAGGCACACTCCCCCCCCCAATCTTTCGGTGACGACACTTTTGGGGTTATTGAGTTGTTTACATATTAATTATATTTTTACCAATTGTTTTTGTTGTTGAGAATTTTAATTGTCATTTTTGTATTATAATTTATCAACAGTATTTGTTTTAATTTGTTTACTGGTTTGCATGCACTTAAGATTAAAAAAAAAAAAAAAAAAAAAAGATCGCCACCACAGCAGACCCGATGGCATTTTCATGCTTCGCAGCATCATTTATTCTTACAATAATCACACGGTTGCTGTAACAGTACATTCAACAGCTGCAGCTCTCGCGCTGGCAGCCGTACACATCACCACCACGCAGAGTGTGTTCTGCGACACCGATCGCCCGCTTCACCCCACCCCGCGAGCAGGCGAGGGAATCGGCCCGGACCATCGGAGCCCCATGCCCCGGCCCACTCTGGCGGTCGCCCGCGCCTCCAGCGGCCTGATGGCCACCCATATGGCAAGCAGCGGCGGTGCAGCAGGAGTGGAAGTGAGCCAGGGCTCAGAGGCAGCTGAGCAGACGGCTGCATGCCGAAGCGGACAGCATGCCGCCCTCAGGCAGGACCCCCGCGCACCTCCATCTCCAGCTCGGCAGGTCCCGCTGGCGCGCCAGCCTCCGGCTCAACCCGAACCACGCGCTGTCCACCCTTACAGTGATCACCCGGTTGCTGTAACAGTAGCCTACATTCAACAGCTGCAGCCCTCCTGCTGCCAGCTGTACACATCAACACCAAAAAGAACAACAGCACAAGCAGCGCACAGGTTTTAAGCCGGTGAGGCATCATTGTAGATGCAGTGCCTCCTCTCGCTGCCTTTTATTGAGAAACAGTTCACACAAAACACATCACAGCAAAGCAACGCCCACGTGGTTCTAAGACAAGGCATTGTATGTATATGTGTGAACTTCTGTAAGAATGTGTGTGTGTGTGTGTCATGGGGGTGCGTTTGTGTGACCTCCTGCTGACCAAAAGGGTCATAAAAGCAGTAAGCTTACAACACAACAAACAGATCTTTCAGATAGGATGTATCTACAATAAAACCTCCCCCAGCACAGAGTGGTTGGAAAGGTGGTCAGGATCAAAGGAATGGCTTTGATCCTACTGCTTGAACTAAGACTGTACAAATTTAAGAAACACAATGGCAACATTCAACAATTAGACTTAACAGTTGGCAACATGAACACCGCCTCCTCCTAGGAGAAGGTACGATGGAAGTAGGTCCTGCTAAAGCTGAGGCTGGCATGGCATTGAAAGAGGGAACTGGTCGAGGTAGAGGAAATAAAGCGCTTGTCTGCTGCTGCAGCGACATTAGCGTGGAGACAGATGAGAGACTGTATGTAGCCAGCAGGGCTGGGGTGATTCAACCCGCATGCTGGGCAGCTGCTGCTGTGGCGATGATTGCAAAGTAGAGGAGATCGTGGTTGTAACAAAGTTCTTTGACTCTTTGGTAAACAGTCCAAGAACCTTGGGTTGGCCGTGGCTATCTGGGCCAGCTGAGCCCAAATAGACTCCTGCTTCCCTGCACAGGAAATCATTCAGAGTCCGCGAAGTTGCATAACACAAACAGAAAACTCAAAAAAGTTACTAAAATAAATATCCGCTGGGTCCAACATGGTCAGGTCGTTCTCTCACAGACAGGCAGAAGCTGACTGTGTGGAGTGGAGAATATAGGACCCAAATGCAGACAAAAGAAAGTCATTTATTAAAGGTTGGATTTAAACATACAAAACAAGGGACAAAGGCAAAAAAATATTTATAAAACACCCGCAAAAAAACAACCACGGGTCCACCAGTGGTGATGGAGCAGGTCCGGAGGCCAACCATAGACCAAGGTTAAACATTAAAAAACATGAAACATCTTGACATGAAAAACCAGAAACAACAGACAACCTGACAAAGACTGAATGAAAACACAAAGACTAAATACAGGAGGTGATCAGAGGAAGGGGAAACAGCTGATTAAAATGAACATACGACGTCACAGAGAAAAGTAAAACTAAACACAATAAATATGGGACACCAGACCACTTCAAAATAAAACAGGAAACATATTGAGATACAGAAACAACATGAGCTTGACAACATAGCACACGCAGACATAAAACACATGAAGGGCGAGGGAGACTTAAACACAGGGGAACTATAACAGGGCAACATAGGCAAAATAGAAATTAACTTAGATAATAAACTTAAACATAAACGTCAAAATATATTAAAACTTAAAATGCTGGGTTAAATGACCCAGGATTGTGACACAACTACAGCCTTCCCTGGACATAATACATTTCCCTCTCTCCAGGCAGTCTATCCCTCAAGCTCAGGTCCTCTACCATAGGTCTGGGAGCTTGAGGGTCCCGTGTAGTATCCTGCACTCTTCTGGACATAGATCTTCGATTTTGTTCCTCGAATCTGCTGGAGCCACTCGCCGAGCTTGGGAATCACCTTACCTAGTGCTCCGATTACCAGTGGGACTACTGTTACCTTCACCCTCCACATCTTCTCCAGCTCTTCTCTGAGCCCTTGGTATTTCTCAATTTTCCAGTGTTCCTTCTTTCTGATGTTGCTGTCATTCGGGACCGCTACATCTATCACTACGGCCGTCTTCTTCTGTTTGTCTACCACCACTATGTCCGGTTGGTTAGCCACCACCATTTTGTCTGTCTGTATCTGGAAGTCCCACAGGATCTTTCATTCTCCACCACCCTTGGTGGTTCCATGATGGTTCCTCCTCTGAGCTACTAGTTGTTTCGCTGTCAATGTAGATGTTGGGTATTAAAGATTCCATAGGTCCCTCACCCTATTCATGTAACAGTTAGTCATGTATCAGTCATCGCTGATACACCATCAATTATTGTCTTTGTTACTATCAGCTATAAAAATGGCAAATCCAGTCAGAAGAGTGGTAGAATTAGTGTCAAATCAAAACTCTGCCATCACCACTGAGTAAACCATTTTTCCCCATTCTTATTTATACACTGTACAGACTGAAGGTGTCCTGTAGCATCAGACACCAAGACGTTGGTAGCAGATTTAAGCACTTTTAAGTATTGGAATTTGGACGATTGGATTTGCATAGAAAGACCTGTTTTTTCCAACATCCCACAGATGCTCTATGAAATTAATGTCTTTCCAACCACTTTGTCTATAAAGCTTCATGGGATACAAAAGGCCTACCTTTATCAATGTCCCTACATGGTCAATATTTCCGCTTCCAACACCTCACTTGCTGGATAAAAAAAAGAAAGGAAAGAAAAATAGATGGTGATGAAGAAGAAATACTCTATTAATCCCAGTACGATCTGATATCCTTGTCTCAGTGTTGTTCCCACATCATCATAATAAATGTTGTTCCAGGTTCAACATTGCAAGTGACCAATCACATTGTTGTGACGTCATACTTTTGCAAGCCAAGCGATTCATTCATTCATGAAATTCCAATGTTGCAAGAACAATATGTATAATGCTTACCGTTTATTAAAGAACAGTATCCTGAAATGCAAAGAGTTCAAATTGATGGATCGGCAGACAAAGGCGGTTTCTTGCAAGTTAAGTAGATTTTATTTTTTTAAGGCACTTTTTTCCGAAGTCGCAAAAGTATGACGTCACAACAATGTGATTGGTCACTTGCAATGCTGAACCTGGAACAACATTTATTATGATGATGTGGGAACAACACCGACACATTGTACTACTTTAACGAAAAAACTAATTGGTTTTTAATGTTGTGGCCGACTGGTGTATTGTGAGAAATGCAATGCTGAATGTAATACTTGAGAACACCTGGAACTAGGGCAGGGCAATATGGCCAAAAATATTTATCACAATATAATTTAAAAATTTGCGATAACGATATAACTGACGATATTATTAATGCAAGACAAAATACTTTACTCCACAAATTTATTAGTCCAAAAAAACCCATCAATTTATTTTCATTTAAACAAGCAGCTGTTTTTTATGTGCATTAAAGCTATATAAAAATTTAAGAGTGCAAATGCTAATTCCTTGCTGACAGTTTAACCAAAAGACATTTCCAGTGGAAATGGGCTGACATATCCTGAGCCTAACCATGTATAATATCCACAAAAGTTAAAAAGAGGTGCTTTGCAACATGAAACTGGCACGCAGGATTATAAGGCGCATTAAGCGAAATTTTAAACTCAAGGCTATCAGTCACGCAGTAGAACATGGGAATTGAGCAGCTGCGAGAGAATTTAAAACAGTCAGATAAGTCTAACTTTATTCAACTCATTCTTCTTGCTTCCTCCACTTCTGTACCATTGATTCATTAATACTGAATTCTCTCGCAGCTGCTCTATTCCCATGTTCTACTGCGTGACTGATAGCCTTGAGTTTAAAATCCGCTTCATAAGCATGTCTCTTAACAGGTGCCATTTTGGAGTCCTTACACACACACAATACTGTAATATTATGCTGAAGCACAGTATGTATTACTGTGAGGCTCCTGACTACAGCAGCTGTAATGCTCTGACAAGCGGTGGGGCTTTGTAGCTTACCAAAGTCATACAAAAACATTCTTTGATAGATTTTTGAGCACCGTGTGCCACATAAAACTGAAGTTGCATTTCTACAAACCAATTCTGGTTCATCTGTTTCATTCAATGATCCGCTTTTGCGTGTTTTACTCATAATCTATAGCAATATTTCATTTTCTTATCATTGCCTAACATTGTACCGGTATTATCATGAAACGTATAATATGGCCCAGCCCTACCTGGAGCAATACTGATCTATTAGTCAAGGAAACGAACTGCAGCCCATATAAATGTGGGTCTGCAGGGTCTACCGACTGCATTTGGTAAAAACACCTCAAATCAAAAGTCCTAAAAAGGAGGAATACTGATTGCGCAAAACATTTGGCACAAGTTTATTTTTTTTAACTTAGCAAACTTAACATATTCATTTTTTCTTGATTTTATTTTTCAAAAATTTCAGTGTAGTTAATAAAACTAAAACATGCCTGACAAAATATTCTCCTCTATATCCGATTATCTGCAGAAACAAGAGTAAAACAGCATCATGTGCTTTGAGACAATAAGTCAAAAGAAAAAAAACATTTTTACAATTATGAATGTTTCCTCCTCATATCACTCAAAAGGGAACTCCAGAGGAGAAGGAATTACACAAGTACAACAACATGTCATCACCAATTTCTTTGACTTTTTTCTTTTCTTTTTTTTTTTTTTTTAAATAAGGCACACACTAGCACTCACATACAACATCATCTAAAGAGATTAGCTGCTTTTCCACAAAAAACATAACAAAACCAAATAAGAGAGGCACTGGAAAAATTGCTCCATCGTACAGTCAATAAAAACAAACTAGAGACTCTTATTAAACTGAATTGTTTTTTAATTGAGTGGTTATTTTACTTATTCTAGAAAAATAGATTTTCTTTTGCTTGTAATAAATTTTAACATTCAAAAATGCTCAGAGGCAACCTTTCTAGTGCCTATTTTGGCAGCACATAGGACATAGGAAACAACAAAACCTTTTGGGCAATCAACGTCAACTACAAGGTCAAATGTGAAATTGGAAGCACCAGTGAAGCGCAGTAGACAAGGACTGGACGATGAGCTGTGACGCCACACCAACATGCTAGGGCAAACAGGAAGAGATCTAGAAAAACAAAGAAAATAATACACAACAGGGAGACAAACCTTGGTTACACAGTAATGGAACACAGACAGGAGATAGAAAAGAAACTGACAATAATCACATTTATCATGGTGCTTTACTAAAGTCTAAAAACTCAGTAGCCATTTTCAGGGACAGAGTGAGGATGATGAGCATGCTACTAGAAACTGAGGTGGATGACAACAGCAGATTCACACATATAGAACAGCTATAAATGTGGTGCCAGCACAAAATCAGTGACAACATGCAAACAAACACAGCTAATCATGTAAGGAGACCAGAGGGTGTTACGGCGGTAGTACCTTTTTAAGCCTCATCTTTAACATTTTAGTACCTGATGTAACATGCTGCACACATCTTCTCTTAAAATCAACTGGAAAGTGGAACTGATGATTTTCAACATTTATTTAAGTGCATCTGAAAATCTGCATCACTTTAAAAACTTAGAACAAATGTTTGTTGAGACAGTTAGTAGTGGTGGGCGAATCGATCCAAATATCGATTGTATCGATGCCAAGTTGGCATCCGTATCGGATTGATACTGGCCTGGTGAGATCGATTCTTTACTTTAAGTTCTGCTTGTTTGCAATGCTGTGGTTTCGGCAAAGACAAAACAGCCAGGATGCTGGACTCGCCGCTGCTGTGTCAGCTCCACCTCACCCCTCTTGTGTTTAGTTGGTGCGCCGCCACGTGACATGGCTTAGACGCTTTGGGGGTTGTTAAGTTGTTTACATATTATTTATATTTTCACCAGTTGTTGTTTTTGTTGTTGGGAATTTTAATTGTAATTTTTGTATTATTATTTCTCAACAGTACTTGTTTGTTTTAATTTGTTTACTGGTTTGCGTTCACTTTTTAATTAACCTGTAAAGCAGGAGTGGGGCAGGCGGAGGTTTACCCTGGTGCAGGTGTGCCGCAGCAGTCAGTGGAAGAATCCGCGAGTTTCTCTGTGAGTTTCCCATTACGTCGTAGCTACTCGGAGCTTGCTTGGAAGTTTAGGGGTTTGTTTCGCTGTAAAGAGAAGTTTTCTTCCCACGCACAACGGACACTAATGTTTTTGTCACTTTTTATGAATCAAACTCAAAGTAAGGTCAGTACTTCCACGCTTTAAACGCTGCACGCTCATACTCTCTCTGCACTCGATATATGATCCATTGTTGATCTGCACACAGCTGTTGTCACGAACGTCGCACTCGCTTACGTCACTGTCATGAGACATTCTTGCAAAAAAAATCACGGTTTTAGTAACGCAGTAACGCAGCGTTCCTACGGGAAAGTAACGGTAATCTAATTACTGTTTTTGCAATAGTAATCCCTTACTTTACTCGTTACTTGAAAAAAGTAATCGGATTACAGCAACGCGTTACAAGTAACGCGTTACTGCCCATCTCTGGTGCTCACAGGTCATGTGTGCACATAAAGCTAGTAAATGAGGCCCAGTGCTCCCAAACATTTTACTGCTGAGGCAGTAAAAGCATACCTGTATAGAAAAACACAAGAAACTCAGCTGTGGACTGGCATCTTCAGAGCATACTTCTCTACTTCTCTTTTAGGCAGCTTTCGATAATGTTCGAAAGAGAAGTAGTATTATAACAAATATCTCAGGGAACATGACAAACAGGCTAAAACCTGTAGAGGTCCTGTATCCTCAAATGCACCAGAGCTGTTTTAGCAGCACAAGGGCAACCTAGACAATGTTTGGCAGGTGATTTAAATTTTTTAAATAAAAAAAAAATTTTTCAAATAATGACTGAGAGCCCAGAGTATTATCACATTGTGTGAGGTCTGATCTCTCATACGTTAAGGGCCATCTCCTCAAAGGACACATTCAGATAGATGCTTTTAAGACGAAAGAGCTAAACAAATGGGGACGAGAAATGGAGTGAAATGAGGCACGTCCAGTGAAACGGTAAATACTACTACACTAACTCATGTTCTTTTATAAGGTTACATTCTCAATACATAGTTAACTGCCACCATGTAAATGCATACAATACATCAATGTACTTTTATTATAGATTTGTATTTTGACAATAACACATACTCATGTCCCTCAGGCTCTCTGCCTTATTATTTACAAATAATAGGCATGACTTTAAAATGCCAAGTCTTAGCCTTTCATTTGAGAACTCAGTAATATAATATATACCTAGTCCAATTAGTACATGACAGCCCTAAAGGACAGAGCCCAGGGAACACAAAGATGTGGAAGTGCCCAAATAGTTACTCTCTAGGGCAGGGGTAGGGAACCTAGACCTGCAGGACACCGGCTCTCGAGGCCTGGAGTTCCCCACCCCTGCTCTAGGGCGTAACTTGTAGCAGAAAAGCTGATCAAGCTATGCTAAACAAATGTTTTTCCTTTAATATGGAACTTCCTTGTCTTGAAAGACTTTAAACACTGATGAAATACGTGGGTACCCTGGATGTATTAATACTCCCCATGGTAGCCCCTCTGCAAATAATTCAGTTTTGAACGTATCCTTGGTATTATTTTTAAATTATTATTAATATTCTAGCAAAAGTATCGGATGGATCCTTCGTATACAGCTCGTGCCGCAATGTCATGTAATACACATCAGCAAAAGGAAACAACGTTCAACAGGCAAGTCTAGGACACACATCAAGAGATGAAGTGAGGTGGCAGATTCACATTTTCTTCATAATTTCCAATCAGATAAATATTTAGACAATAATAGTTCCCCAAGACTTACAGAAAGTATAAAATCTCTATGAAAATAGAAAAAGCATTACGATTAAAATATATATCTCAACATTTATCTTCCTTCCCAGCTCTATGTAAGACGAAACATGCAAAAAAACAAAAACAACATAATTTCCTGGCAGTTCAGAGAGCTGCCAGGTCAATCTTGCACAATATATAGAAAGTCTCTAGCCCTTGAGGTCAGCTAGCTGATAGCTATCATGAAAAGGGAGGGCTGGTGAAACACTAAACTAAAACAATAAAATGTAGTAATGAAAACCATCATGTTCACATTGCACAGAGCAACTGAAAGAAGTCATTCAACTTTGGATTTATTGTGAAAGTTGGGGTTATTGCTTGTTAAAGTTGACAGTTACGCTTCATAGATCACATCAGCTCAGTCCCTGATGTTTCACCCAGGTTGATCTACATCTCAACTGCATGTTTTATTAAATGTACTGATTATACATGAAGTATAATGAAGTATAATTCCATATCAAGTATAATTGGTCATGGTTTCTACACTACACTACACTCACCCCCTGAGGCCTCTTAATTAGTGTTCACCATAAAACTGTTGCTATTGACAAACAACAGATGTAATATAATCAAACATGAAAGTGACTCGATTAAAAGAAATGCTAAAACGGAATACAGTCTTGCCAGCGCACAAAAATCACAGGTACTCTTTCAAAATGCCAGAGAAAAGGGTAGAACAACAACAGGCTTGTTAACTTTTGCAGAAATCAGTGATTTAACGTGCACACACGCATACACATGCGAAAACACTTAAGTCCAAATGCCAGTTGCACGTACTGGTGGTGCTCCTTGACAATCTGATCTTCTGTACCTACCCTGACAAATAAGTCTGATAAACAATACAGGTGTCTATCACTATTTGGTCTCCATTTCAAGTGATAGCAGGGAAAACCACATCAAATAGAGATTTGTCTTTCCCATTTGCTGCCTGGTTTTTAATGTGCCAAAGAGGAAGAAGGTGAACAGGAAGTGGCAACAGAGAGATTTGGCATCTGATAGTCAGCATGCAACATTTCTTGACAAATGACTCATATGTGTTACTTTCTACCACAGCAAACTAACACAACTGCTTCTCTTTTTTGTTAAAAAGAAGAAGTGCATACACCACAAAAGAACATAGGGAGAATCCAGGCTAGTGTCAAAACTTGTCATGTAGCTTCACGTCTGTCTTTGTCCTGACATGTTTTCTAATGACCACGAGGAGCAGTGAAGCAGCCCTGTAGCACACAGACAAGTTTCTGAGTGCATCAGTCTCAGCTGGTTATTCACACTACACTTACCATAACACCACCCTGCCTAACTAAGCCTGTAGTGTCTCAGCTCCTTCAGTAGGGCTTGCTGTCATTCTTTGAGCGCTTCAGCTGCACCTTCAGCCTTTTCATACCAATCTGGAAACCATTCATTGCCTGGATGGCTGCCTGTGATGACACTGGGTTGTCGTAGCTCACAAAGCCTAGAGAAGAAAGAAACGCTAAGAGCAGCTCAAGGCAGCTTGCAGTAGGTATTTTCAATGTGCCGAAGAAAACCATGCATGCATACATGTGTGTGTGTGTGTGTGTATATATATGTATATATACACACACACACACATACATGTATACATGTGTGTGTGTGTGTGTGTATATATATGTATATATACACACACACACACATACATGTATACATGTGTGTGTGTGTGTGTGTATATATATATATATATATATATATATATATATATATATATATAAAACTTACATGAACTCACCAAAACATTTGCTGAGGTTAGTTTGTTTGTCAATGAAGACTTTTGCAGAGATTACATTTCCAAAGGGCATAAACATCTGGAGCAGATCCTGATCTCCAAACTCCTGGGGCAGGTGGTAAATGAACAGATTCGCGCCTTCTGGACCTGCCAAACAAAGAAATTATACAAGTATAAAACACAGTAATATTCTAACAGGATTATCATTATGAATTCACGTAGCTTTTAAAAATAGAGTCACATTTTTTTGTATTCATGCAAAGAAAAAAAAATCTGATTGACAGACTGTAACAGACTGTTTAATCCAGTCATGCAGAGCCTGGTTAACAGATTCTTAAAAGTGTTTAATAATATGGTTTAGAGCTGCTTTTTAACAGATTCTTGTGTTTTACAAAACATATATGCACTGCTTCTAAAAACACAAACACTGGCTGCACATCTCCAGAGACAAGCTCATAGCCAACCTGATTGTGTTTACTTTGTTTTATTTGACAGTTTCCATAACACAAAAATGTGATATCAAAACTTCTCTGCAGCCCAGCAGCTTCCTAATAAAATTGAATCAAAATTTTAAATCTTCGGTTCATCACGCAGAATCTTTGTGCGCCGTCGAGTAGGCGAAAGGATGTGTGTGGCATCAACTGTCAAACATGGAGGAGGAAGTGTGATGGTCTGGGGCTGTTTTGCTGGATCCAGGGTCGGTGACTTGTACAGAGTGAGAGGCTCCCTGAACCAAAATAGCTACCACAGCATTCATGCAATACCCTCTGGTATGCGCCCTGTTGGTCAGGGGTTCATTCTACAGCAAGATAATGACCCAAACCATTAGTCCAATTGTTCAACTGTTATATCTGCCAAAGGCGGCTACTTTGTTGGGTCAAAGGTTTAGAATAAATTTGGTCTATAAATTGATTCCATGATTACTTTTTTTTTTTTTTTTAACTCCAACTCCTTTCATTTCAGAGTGCAATGAGACTTTAAACTGCATAATTTTCGATTGGAATTGGAAAAATTGAGGTGTTATAAAAACCTTCACCGGTAGTGTACTTGAGTAATGTGTAAGACACATTGAAATCTTGAAATTTCAACACAAATTTGAAATTGTGCGCATACTTTGCCACTCCAGAGTTTCACACTTATAGTTCTTTTTTACTATAAATTGAGCTGTTGACATGATGAGCCAAGGTCATTTTAGAGAGATGGTTACATCTTACTAGTGCAGCACCCAGTCATGGCTGATGCAGCATAACAAAATAAGACAAAACCCTTATCAGAAAGTGACATTAAAACACACTACACACATCTCTTAACAACTTAACAGTTAATTGTAGCTAAACGGCAATTTTTATTTAAAGGCATACTCAGTGTTTTACACACCATATTCAGAAAATGTGAGAGATAAAATGCACTGCTAAAATCTAAAACTGTAAGGGGGGGGTTGTCACAGAAAACATGTAATGACAATAATATCTGAGAAGCAGTGTCAGATAATTGTTTTTCCAAGTAATTTCTATTGTAACTCCATGTTGATAACTGTTGATGTCCTTCTGCTCTTGCTCTTGACTTGTCACACTTTTCTCCTCTCCTCCTCCTCCTCCCCTCCCTTAGCTTCCCTGCTTAGCCTCTTATGTCCTTGTCTAGTCTCGTGTTTTTTGTATTACTTACACTCTCTCTCAGTCTGTTCTCTAAAACCTAAAAGAGGAATTATGGATTTGATCAACTGGTCCCTAAATGTAATTGACACCCCTTTCTCAACGAGAAGTTTGGGCTTGGGTGAGCCTGAGTGCTGAAGATATCTACCTATTCAGAACCATGATAACAGAGTTCTTGCTGATCGGAGCTGGCTTGGCTCTGGCTTATCGAAGAATTAAGAAAGTGGAACCGGCTGTTCAAACCCCCACAAGGCTGCCCGCCGGGATTGAAATGACGGGAGAGGCGTGAGTTTCTCAAAATGGGCTCATTGAGTCAGCACGGATAAGATCTTGGAGAACACACAGCTGCTGTGAATACTCAGAATAACACCTCTGACTGCAGACTGGATAAATCTCGAAGGGCTTGCTCGGAATAAGATCTCTGGGCGCAAATTGGATGACATCTCAGGGAGGCACACGTGCCGGCTCCTTGAGCACAAGAATGACAACATCACAGAACGCAAGTATGGCGAAGCTCGCGGCTCTCCAACGGGAGATTGAGAGACCAGTGTTGGACTGTAGAACTGCTTTGAAATTCATATGAGCTGTTCGCACTAAAGTAAAAGCACCATCACTTCATGCGGAGACCCCTTTGGCCCAGCTGCGGTCTCAAGGCTGGAGCTGAACAACAACACCCTGATAACGACTGTGTTTAGTCTGTTCCTTCCCATTATAAGGCCACCTGGGTTGGCTGGAAGACTGTTTACTTAGCCTGGCAGGGCGAAGGACACTGTCTCAGCTGAACTCTGGACACGCACACACATACATATACACTGATATACACTCATCCCCCCTCCCTTTCCAAACGCCTTCGGCGCTTATTCCCCTCCGATGCTGACAGTGGATCAAGGAGACCAGCGCACGCAGGCCCGGATGTACTGTCTAATTCGGCTGTCTCTCACCCTTTACCCACCCCTGTTGCTTGTCATGTGTTTCTTTGGTGTATTAAGAGTTTTTCATGTGCAGAGGTGTTTTTTCTGTTCTCAAACTGATCTCCCTGTTGGAGCTCAGTCTGGGGGGAGGTTTTTTTTTCTCCTTATCTTTCCTCATGTGGTGCATTTTCCATTGTTATACCTCTCTGACCTGTCTTCCCCATGTGATGTTTGTGTAATGTATGTATGGTCGGAGGGTAAGATGGCGCCGCCATTGCGTGCAATAGGTCGGCAGCCTTATGAAATTTCCCCTTGTGGGACTAATAAAGGTATATCAAATCAAAATCAAATAATGTTGCTAACTGTTAGTAGGTAAGCAGAGGCACAATGGTGATGCATGGTAACATCTCTGCAGCTAGTTTACTTGTTTACAGTTACATGTTACATTTACCATGTTTAATTACTTCAAAATGATGAAGGAATTAGAGCTGTCAACAAGTATTTTAAATTGCATAACAGTATTAAAAAACAAACGAGAAAAAGTGTAAAATTAAAACAAAAATCATCCATGAATCATCTTTACGGGTATTCAAAGGGAGATCATGATGGCAGCTGACAGAGTATTCCAGACATCCTTCACAAAGGAGCAGGAGCACTACTCTGATGAGCACCTCTGATGAGCACTCAGTTTGGATATCAGAGTTACTCTCCCTACCGCAAATGCTGAGCACAGCCACCATACAAAATAAACTCATTTTACCCACTTCTGTTCATGACCCTACATAGTCTCTTTTGATCATTTCCCACATCTGACCAAGGGTGAGGGTTGGAAAGTAGAAGAGTTTCTTGTAAAAAAAAAAAGTTGCATAACCAAATGGCACAACATGTGTGTGCATCTTTGTCATTAATACAATCCTTTAGAGAGGCTTGAAGTTACATATGGTTTATTCTTGTTGCCTGAGTTATGTTAAATTGTGAGAAAACTGACAGTAGGTTTATGTATTTCATCTAAGGCATATAGGTACGACCTAATTGAAAAAACAGCCTACAACTCATGAGGTTTATTACTGATCAAGCAAAAGCTGGATAAAACTGAATTAAAGAGAAAATACATTAAAACATGCTAATACAGTAGTGCTGCATTCTGTTTTTTAATAGTTACACACTGAACCTCTGTATAAACGCCACTGTGTCCACTTCACTCTTTAGTCATTGCATTAGATCTACTCCCAGCTAACAAGACTCACCTTCCTTTTGGCTGCCTGCAGCTGACACATTCTGCTGGGATAGCATGGTCTGGTTGTAGAGGCTAGGGAGGGCGGCGGCGGCGTACTGCTGAATGCCAGAGTAGGCCTGGCTCAGTGCCTCCATTGTATTTCCTGAGCCATTAGAAAGACTTCCAGAGCCAAGACTGCCATTAAGTGCTGCCATGCCTGCATCAGTTACAAGAAGAAAAAAGCTGTATGTTCACAGTGGTACAAACTTCAGTAGACTAAGAATCAGAAAAGAGGCCAAAAGGCTGTCACTGTTCAAGATTCAAGAAAACTTTATTTGTCACATGCAAGTTGCCCCCCCCCACCCCGACCTTACATACACAACACAGACATCACATGGGGAGACAGGTCGGGGACCGGTAGAATTACGGAAAAACACTGAAATATACACTACAGTGGGAAAGTCCAAGAGTGGAAAAAAGATACCTCTACTTATGCTGAGCTCCTGGGAGGACAGCATGAGAACAGGAAACAAAAAAACTCCTCTACATAAATGTCCACAGTACAACATTATGGAGCACGTGACCAGCAACAGGGGTGGGTAGGGGGTGAGGAGTAATCCAAAGCAAACACAGCAGCCATCCTGCCCTGCAGCTATTATTCCAGCGCTGACCCAGACCCGCCGTGTTCTCCAGGAGGGGACAAGCATCGAAGGCGTTTGGAAAGGGAGGAGGGATGAGTGCGTATCAGTGTATGTGTGTGTGTGTGTGTGTGTGCATGTGTGTGTCCAGAGTTCAGCTGAGACAGTGTCCTTCGCCCTGCCAGGCTAATAGTCTTCCAGCCAACCCAGGTGGGCTTGCAGAATGGGAAGAAACAGTCTAAGCACAGTCTGTTATCAGGGTGTTATTGTTCAGCTCCAGCCTTGAGACCGCAGCTGGCGCCGAAGTGGTATCCGCATGAAGTGATGATGGTTTTTACTTTAGTGCGAACAGCTCATATGAATTTCAAAGCTGTTCTAACAGTCCGACACTGGTCTCTCAATCTCCCATTGGAGAGCCGCAAGCTTCTCCATGATGTTATCAACCTTACGCTCCGTGATGTTGTCATTCTTGTGCTCAAAGAGCAGATTCTGAGAACTCACGACCGCAGTGAGCTTCTCCAAGATGTGATCCAATTTGCGCTCAGAGGTCTTGTTCTGAGAATTCACGGCAGCTGCAAGCTTCTCCAAGATCTTCTCCATGCTGCACTCAATGAGCCCATTTTGAGAAACTCGCGCCTCGTCCCATCGTTTCAATCCCAGCGGGCAGCCTTGTGGGGGTTTGAACAGCCGGTTCCGCTTTCTTAATTCTTCGATAAGCCAGGGCCAAGCCAGCTCCAATCAGCAAGAACCCTGTTATCATGGTTCTGAATAGGTAGATATCTTCAGCGTCCTCGATCGACAGTCCTGCCAGGCACACGACCCTCCAGTTATGCCACCCGTCCATCGTGTATCCGGCAGGGAAAGTACCTCCAGGGCACTCGGGCTCTCCTGAGCTCAGACTTCTCGTTGAGAAAAGGGTGTCAATAGCATTCAGAGACCAGTTGATCAAATCCATAATTCTCTTTTAGGTTTTAGAGAACAGACTGTGAGAGAGTGTTCCAGGGAAAGTAATACAAAAGTTTTTCCCCCTTTTGGTTTTACAATTGTAATTAATGAGTCAGCCTGAAAAGTAAAAAAACAAAACAAAACAAAAACAACAACAAACCCCCCCCCCCCCCCCAATCTGTTGCATAAAATTATTTATGCAACAGATTGCATGGATTAAGTTGCTCAAGTTAGCAGGAACCACCGAAGGAACCACTGAGCCAACGCACTTGGAACTTATTTACAGTTAGTACAAGTACAATCCAATTCAACAGGCAGTGATTATTATAAAACAGTTACAAGTCAGATTACAGGCAGAATTATCCTATGAAAACAAAAAGCAAAGACAAGCAAATCCTGAAAATGAAGATTTATATCAGGCGTACTGCCTCAAATTAATCTATATTTCAGCCTATGCAGATAAGAGTTTTTACCTGCCAAGGAACCTATGTTGAGGCCAGCTCCAGCACTAGCAGCCAGAGACTGCAGGGCCCCTAAAGAAGCCATGGGGTTCGCCGAGGAGTTGCCACTGGAGGTGGGGGAGGAGCCTGCTTGGGAAACATTTACTTTTAATGATATAATAATAAGGGAAATGAACAATTTACCTTGCATCATTAAAAGTACTATAAGAATGGAAAATATCAAAATTAAAAGTAATTTCACAAGTCTAATCACAAGGAAGATTTGACAAAGCCAGGATTTATGTTTTAAGGTTTTTATTAGTTTAGTTTTTATTAGTCTTACAAGTAATTTAAATGATTTCATTACTACAGTCTGCTATATATTTACCTATGAATCACATCTAGCCAGCTCTGGTTCATGTTATGGTAGATTTAACATCATCATGTGTGTAAACAATACATGTTTCCAGGCAGCCAGGCACTTTACAATAATTTCCATTGGGTCAAAATTACACCCTTGAAGGAAATAAATTGTCACAATGCGTTTTTCTTTTTATTCCCTACACCCAAAAAGTGTATCATGACCCAATTCTATTTTTGGGAAAGTCATGAAATTAGGTAGAGTTTTATTTTGACAGCTACATTTTAAAATGCAAAGGGGTCCAAATAAGCCCTTTGCCAATTCTAGTGTTAAACAAAAGCACTTGCTATAAAAAGGTTTGTTTTGGGGGGGGGGGTTTCAGTCTTGCTTTTTTGGTTTTGGTTTTTGTTACATGACAAAGTGTTTCATATACAGTATACTTGTTGGCTGCGAATGCTACCCCAACAGAGGTCGATCATCTTGTTAATAATTTCACCTCCTCACTACGTACGACTCTGGATACTGTAGCTCCAGTGAAAACTAATCAGAAGTACCTGACTGCATGGTATAATTCTCAAACACGTAGCCTAAAGCAGATGACTCGTAATCTGGAGAGGAAATGGCGTGTCACAAATTTAGAGGATCATCATTTAGCCTGGAGAAATAGTTTGTTGCTTTATAAGAAAGCCCTCCGCAAAGCCAGAACAGCTTACTACTCATCACTGATTGAAGAAAATAAGAACAACCCCAGGTTTCTCTTCAGCACTGTAGCCAGGCTGACAAACAGTCAGAGCTCTTTTGAGCCAACCATCCCTTTAACGTTAAGTAGTAATGACTTCATGAACTTCTTCACAAATAAAATTTTTATCATTAGAGAAAAAATTACCCATATTAATACCACAGATGTAATATTATCTACAGCTACTCTTAGTACCATTGATGTTAAGTTAGACTCTTTTTCTCCAATCGATCTTTCTGAGTTAACTTCAATAATTACTTCCTCCAAACCATCAACGTGTCTTTTAGACCCCATTCCTACAAAACTGCTCAAAGAAGTCCTGCCATTAATTAATTCTTCGATCTTAAATATGATCAACCTATCTCTAATAATCAGCTATGTACCACAGGCCTTCAAGGTGGCTGTAGTTAAACCTTTACTCAAAAAGCCATCTCTAGACCCAGCAGTCTTAGCTAATTATAGGCCAATCTCCAACCTTCCTTCATATCAAACATCCTTGAAAGAGTAGTTGTCAAACAGCTAACTGATCATCTGCAGAGGAATGGTTTATTTGAAGAGTTTCAGTCAGGTTTCAGAGTTCATCACAGCACAGAAACAGCTTTAGTGAAGGTTACAAATGATCTTCTTATGGCCTCTGACAGTGGACTCATCTCTGTGCTTGTCCTGCTAGACCTCAGTGCAGCATTCGATACTGTTGACCATAATATCCTATTAGAGCGATTAGAACATGCTGTAGGTATTACAGGTATTGCACTGCAGTGGTTTGTATCATATCTATCTAATAGACTCCAGTTTGTGCATGTAAATGGAGAGTCCTCTTCACACACTGAGGTTAATTATGGAGTTCCACAGGGTTCAGTGCTAGGACCAATTCTGTTTACATTATACATGCTTCCCTTAGGCAGCATCATTAGAAGACATAGCATACATTTTCACTGCTATGCAGATGACACCCAGCTCTATCTGTCCATGAAGCCAGATAACACACACCAATGAGTTAAACTGCAGGAATGTCTTAAAGACATAAAGACCTGGATGGCCGCTAACTTTCTGCTTCTTAATTCAGATAAAACTGAGGTCATTGTACTCGGCGCTGAAAAGCTTAGAAATATGGTATCTAACCAAATTCTTACTCTGGATGGCATTACCTTGGCCTCCAGTAACACTGTGAGGAACCTTGGAGTCATTTTTGACCAGGATATGTCCTTCAACGCACATATTAAACAAATATGTAAGACTGCTTTCTTCCATTTGCGCAACATCTCTAAAGTTAGAAATATCCTGTCTCAGAGTGACGCTGAAAAACTAGTTCATGCATTTATTACTTCCAGGCTGGACGACTGTAATTCATTATTATCAGGATGTCCAAAAAACTCGCTGAAAAGCCTTCAGTTAATCCAAAATGCTGCAGCAAGAGTCCTGACAGGGACTAGAAAGAGAGAGCATATTTCTCCTGTTTTAGCTTCCCTTCATTGGCTTCCTGTTAAATCCAGAATTGAATTCAAAATCCTGCTCCTCACATACAAGGTCTTAAATAATCAGGCCCCTTCTTATCTTAATGACCTTGTAGTACCATATTACCCTATTAGAGCACTTCGCTCTCACTCTGCAGGCCTACTTGTTGTTCCTAGAGTATTTAAAAGTAGAATGGGAGGGAGAGCCTTCAGTTTTCAGGCCCCTCTTCTGTGGAACCAGCTTCCAGTTTGGATTCGGGAGACAGACACTATCTCTACTTTCAAGATTAGGCTTCAAACTTTCCTTTTTTCTAAAGCATATAGTTAGGGCTGGACCAGGTGACCCTGAATCCTCCCTTAGTTATGCTGCAATAGATGTAGGCTGCCGGGGAATTCCCATGATGCATTGAGTTTTTCCTTTCCAGTCACCTTTCTCACTCACTATGTATTAACAGACCTCTCTGCATTGAGTCATATCTGTTATTAACCTCTGTCTCTCTTCCACAGCATGTCTTTATCCTGTCTTCCTTCTCTCACCCCAACCAATCACAGCAGATGGCCCCGCCCCTCCCTGAGCCTGGTTCTGCTGGAGGTTTCTTCCTGTTAAAAGGGAGTTTTTCCTTCCCACTGTTGCCAAAGTGCTGCTCATAGGGGGTCATATGATTGTTGGGTTTTTCTCTGTATCTATGAAGCGCCTTGAGGCGACTTTTGTTGTGATTTGGCGCTATATAAATAAAATTGAATTGAATTGAATTGAATTGAATTGAATTGAATTGAATTGCTTTTCAAGCATATGAAAAAAAATGGCATTGACCCAAATCATCACGATTGTAATAAAATATTTTTATTCAGGTTTTGTTTTTTTTTAACTTAAGTTTGCACACGGCTTTCTTGAATTTTATTGCTCAAAAGCCCAAACATAATCTTATCAAATCTAAGGAGCTTGGAAAGAAAAAAGCATCTTTCCAAGCTCCTTAGACTATGATGACCTGGATGACTGAGAACCTTCACAGATATAATCTTATCAAATTTTACTGGGTTTAGGTGAAGGTCGTTGGCTCCAGTTCTCTAATACTATGCAATACTATACTATACAATGCACCAATACTATACTTCTTGAGGATGAAGTTGTATTTGGACTAATGGACTATTGTTTCTCCTTACCTAATTGAGCAGTTCTTGCATTAGGCCAGTAGTGGAACAGAAATGAATTTGCTGTAAAGCAAATGGGTTTAATATACAGTTTAAATCCTGGTGTTCAGTATTTTACATTATATTAGAGATTACCTGACATTTAATTTCAGGTCCAAGAGCATATAAAGTTTTAAATTCTGTGAAAGTATGTATTTATAGCCATTCTGTGATGGATCCATAGTATTGTTTTATCCGGTTAGCCAATATTCTTTCACCTGTGTCTAAGTTTTACAGGGCACAACCTACATACTCAACCTCTGCTGCTCAACCATAAAATACACTTTTCTTACAAAGGTGGCACCATAAATAGGCTTTCCAGTGATATACGATTCATTTGCAACATTCATTGTCACAACAAAGAAATCAACCAAACATAAATTTCCTTCCTGTGTTTTGGTTTTTACCTGCGCTTGTTAACGCACTTAGTGGGCTAGTAGATGTCGTCATGGCGCTAGAACCTGTAGGTGTGGCCTGTGTAGCAGTTGCTGCTGCTGCTAAAGCAGCGAGGTTCTGCATAGCATTAAGACCTGACAGACACATGAATAGGCAAGTTCAAGTTCCCCAACAGAGATCATCAGTTATACAGATATAAGGCTGGACTTAACTTTCTCAATAAACAAAGGGATGAATCTAAACTCAAAATAATTAATGAGATTTACATTTTTTGGATGTGTGTATATGTACCTGAAACAGGGTGCAGGTTGTTGAGTGCATTCCCTGTGGAGGCAGACTGCTGCAGCAGCTGTAAGTAGAGCTAAAGCAAGAAGAAAAATGGAAGATAACATTTAAATTTGTCAATTTGTTTTCTAATGGTTGTTACATTTTGGATAAATATACACTTACTGCTAAGTACTGTGGGCCTAAACTGTTGAGTCCAGTGAGATTACCCCACATGGAAGCAGCACTAAGTTGCTGCATCTGTTGCTGCAGCTGTTGAGCCATGCGCTTCTGCTCCTTGTCCTTCTGAGTGTCTGCAAATTTCACTACAATTGGCGATGAACAACCCTGAACACAAACACAGGAAAACATTGTGCTCATGACAGGTTACTGGTCAAAACTATTAAACTGCAACTTTCAAATTCCAAGTAACGTAACCAAATAGTTAAAAAAAAATCTAGAATAGATAGATAGAATAGATAGATCAAGGACAATGGTTAATCTCTTGCTGTGAATAATCATATACTGGGAAACCTTGAAACTATTTATCCAGTGGAAACAACAGAATGCAGATCTTCTAAAATCAAAATCACAGACAAAATGCAAATTTGTTTTTTTTAGTTTAAACTTCACCTCCATGGTCTGGGACTGATGCATGGATTTGATAGCAGACTGGGCCATTTGTCTGGCTGTGAATGTCACAAACGCACAACCTGCAAGAAAGAAACTAAATGTATCAATTTTGTTAACCTTTCAGTAAGACCACACTTATTTTTAACAAAATTCTTGATACACTTTTCCAGTTTATTGGTGTAAGAGGGAGAACTTTAAGATTCATTATTCATATTTAACCTCCTAAGACCCGAACTCTTCCACAGCAGCATTTTTAATTTCCCTTTGATATTTGGGCATATTGGGGCCCGATGAATGTAAAAACAAAGAATTACCAGATTTTTTTTTTTTTACCTAATTTTTGTTTTTAAGAAAAATGAGAGCCACGTATTAGGATATTCATTTAAAATTTTGAAAGAACAGTAGCAGCATAATGAAGCAAAATTGAGTATTTTGGTCTAAATAACCCAAAATGTGATGTCCACATATGTGGACGCAGGTCCTAGGAGGTTAAGAGGGGAAAAGTAATTTATCTTTAAAAAAAAATTCAATTCAATCAGTAGGTCATCAGTTCCTGGCATTGGATAAAATAGTGATGATATCATCTGGTGGACACATCTGCTTTTCCAGACGATTGTACCGCTTAGTCTGTACACCCGACCTGACAGGGGAAGAAAAAAATCAAACAGAATTAAGGGTTGTCGGTCTGGTGAACCACCGGTGTAAGAGTTAATGTTAGAATATCTAGATAAGCCCCTAACCCTAAGGCTACAGTTAGATTTTCCTGTTTCAGTGCAGCTAACCAAATAATGAAAGAACTGCACTGAAACAGACAGTGAAAGCGGACAGTGTATCTTTTATTTGTTTGTTTTTTTTAAGTACAAAAGTGATACCTTAGGCTGCTTTTTAGTTGTAGTGTCCTTGTGTTCCACTGAGTTCTGTCACTAGTTACCTTACCTAAGTAATGTAAGTCTATTAGCAGGGACCAACTAACCTAGTCACATCACTTTTTGACTCTAAACATGGTTTAAGAACAGATCTCTATGATGTAAATTATCCTATTTATAGTATTTTCACCTTCTAACATTTTTGTGGTATTCGAAACAACATTTTTCTTCACTTCTATCATGGTCCTTTAAAGCTGTTAAAGAGCAGGGCATTTTACTGAGTTGATAATCAATGTTGTCTCTTTAGAATCAAACTTGCAGAGCGAAGAAAAAGTATGAGCTTTCAGCTCTTGAGGGCATCTTCTGGTGGATAAGATCAGTCTTTAATCTTAGTCACTTTTTACGTCATCCCAGTTTGGTTGTCTATAAACCTTTGGACATATAGAACTGCTTGGTTTGCCATTGCACAGAGCTTCCACATTTTGGTTTGTGACCAATTGGTTTCAGCCCATACTAGGCATTTACAATACTGTGCCATCCCTATTCTTTTTATTTGCATATGTTTCAGTACATTTATTAAAACATTTTAACATGTTTTTAAGTTAGTAAGACTATGACCACCTTTATTTCTCAAGTGAGTCTAAATTGTCTTATTCAGCTCTCTTATACTTTCTTACAGTTCTTTCTTCAGGAATAGTTCTCCAGGCTTCTTGAAGGATATTCAAGGCTGTTCTTCTATTACTGCGTCAATAATGTTGAAGTCTGGGCTCTGGGGCGGCCAATCCATGAAAGATAGTGTTCCTCTGTGTGTTTTTGTATATGGGTATAATCTTAATCCATTGGTGTTGTGTTTGGGATCACTGTCATGCTGAAAAGGGAAGCTGTTCCCATAGGTTTTCCAGGTGGTATTGCATGTTCGATCAAAATTTCCTCTTCTTTTTTTTTTAATGTGATCATAATTCCCTACTGTTGACAAGATCCTCAACACCACTGGCTGACCTGTAGCCCTACACCATGACAGAGCCTCCCCTTAAAGAAGTCCTTAAAAAGTCGCTTTCTTTCCGAGCTCTTTATACTGACCTGGATGACTTTACCTCTCCTGACCTCTTACATACCATATTGACAATTGAACTGAAAGTTTTGGATTTGGATTGAGTCAGATGGAGTTACACTCCATGTGACCCAGTTCTTGTGTAATCTGGCACACAAGAGCCTTTTTCCATATTTGATGAAGGAGCCCAGGCCAACTGTTATAAGGTGACAGCAATAAGTCAGTAAAAAAAAAGTTGGACCTAGCTTTGGGGTAAAATAAATTAAGTCAATTTGGAAGTGCCAAATTATATCTGAGGGTCACCAGATTGTGACTACAAAAATACTTCCGGTCCTACAGAAGTCTTTGGGAAAAAGGTTTTCTATCTTGACCTTTGTAAACACTTTGGTCGTGAGTAAATGGGCTTAGTCATTTGTTCTGGGTGATACTGAATAAAACAAATTGAGTCTATTGTGTAAATTTTGCTTAGACCATGTTTCAAAATGGCAGATTATCTGTAGAACTGAACAGTTTGGCCTAATGCATTGTCAGTCACAAGTCATTAGCTAATGAGCACATGGTTTCATAGTCAGAGCTGCCCTTCCTTGTTTTCTTTTTTTGCAGCAGTGGAAACGCTTATCTCAAGGCTACAAATCAGGACTTGAGAAACCAATTAGCTTTACTTGGCCTCTAATGTACAGTATTTTCCGCACTATAAGGCGCACTTAAAATCCTTTAATTTTCTCAAAAATTGACAGTGCGCCTTATAATCCGGTGTACCTTATGTATGAATTCTGGTTGTGCTTTTACTGACCTCGAAACAATTTTATGTGGTACACGGTGCTCAAAAATCTGTCAAAAATATTTATTTATTTTTTAAATACTTTTTTTTTTTTTTGTACTTTTTCCAAGTTTATAGAACATACAAACAAAAATAAAAGAAAAAAAGGGAAGGAACACAAAAGGAACAGAATGAACAGAATCTCTGGGCCAAAGTTTTTTTTTAAAAAAAAAGCAGATATAAGCGTTATGTTGCTAGATTACACATTATATTCAGATATCTCACAGAATTCCCTTATCTTATTCTCAGAGATGCAAAACAACGCATATATAAACATAACTGTCGCTGCCAGATCTGGGGCAACCCAGCATCTGTTCAAATACTCTCCCAACAAACAAAATTACACCCCCAAGAATTCCCAAAAGTCAGTAGGACTCCCCCAAACTCCCAAGCCCATTACAAGAACCTGTAACCAATTTCAGTCAAAACACTCAATTCTCAGGGAGGAACTGCTGCCAGCCAGGGATGCCCAAAGTAACGTCCAATCGACCCAATCCCCACCATCCACCCCGCCCCTCACATCCACAGAAAGACAGCCAGATGGAACCCGCTGCGTAGTACTCTCCCAGACAGGTCCAGTTCCACCTACAATCAAAGCAAATTTGACCGCAGAGGCGAAAAACACAAAGCCCCAGTCTCTCCCACCCATCCCCCTGCACCTCAAATGGTCAAAAACAGAAGCAGTTTGAATTCGAGAAACCATTCCAGCGAAGAAGAGTCCGTGCCTTATTCGGTTGAGTGGTCCTTGTAGGATATCCATTTTGTCCAATGTTTTTGGAATTTGTCAGTTTTCAATTTCAAAGAGTAGGTCATTTTCTCCATTATATATATTTCCTCTATTACATCGGCCCATTCTTTCAATTTTAAGGGCTCACTTTTTGGACAATTTCTTGTTATTACCTTTTTCCTTGTCAGCAACATAATTTTAAACAAGTAACAGTCCTCCTTTCTTACATTTTCCAATAGTCCAAAATACAGTACTCGGCCTCGCACGGCACATCATACCCAAATACTTTCTTCATTGTTACCGCAATACTTTCCCAATAAGATTTGACATTTTTGCACTTCCAAAACACATGAGAATGGTGGCGTTCCAGTCCCCACATAGTCTCCAGCATTGCTGGGGTGTTTTCAGCTGCTTGCTTTTGATATAAGGAGTAATAAAAAACCTAATTACATTTTTCCAACCATATTCTCTCCATTGTCTAGAGCTAGTGGAATTATGCTGTGAAAGACATGTGAATCGCCAGTCATCCTCTGACAATTTAAGATGTAATTCAGATCCCCACTTTTGTTTAATATATAATGTTTCATTCCTATTCAAATTTCGCAGACCATTATATAATATTGATAGAATTTTTGATGGAAGATTTTTATATGCACCTGATATTATTTCTGTTATCTGGCTACCTTCCCTCAGGGCCTTCCTCCTGATTCCTGTATTATAAAAGTGTCTTAATTGGAAACTGATTTATCCAGTCCAAACTGTCTGTGTAGTTTGTCGAAATATTTGAATATTTTCACATCTATTAATGTGCACATTGCCGTAATTCCTAAAAATGTACTATTCCATTAGCCACTTCAGAATTTTTGAGAATATGCAGGCCAAATCAACAGTTTGCAGTCTTCTTCAATTCTACACTTCGTCACTATAATCCATTTTAATAGTGAATTCAGTAATAGGATTTGCATGTGTAGACTGTATAGTTTCTCACTTGGTCACTTGGTGTTCGCTCGCTCTGTGGTATAGTATCACTTCCTGTTCCTGCTCAAACACAGTGGTGTTTCTGAGTAGCTTATTTGCTTAGCAGTTTAATTAACAACTTTTAAATACATTCTTTTTTCATAGTATAATCTTCACGTGCTTCATCCGAAGCACACTTTCTGTGTACTCACTACCTAATTTATAGCCAAAGTATTCACTCACTGTCTCTGTACTGTTTCGCTAGCTTAGCTCGTAGCCGACTCGTTAGCACCATGGCTACTTCACCTGTCCCTCCTGCACTTTCTTGCTCATTGTGTCAGATGTTTAGTTACTCCTCGGCCTCCTTTAGCAGTAATGATATCTGTAACAAATGTAGCATATTTGCAGCTCTGGAGGCCAGGATTACTGAACTGGAGACTCGGCTTCGCACCCTTCACTCACCCTTAGCTAGCCAGGCCCCTGTAGCTGGTGCAGCCGAAGATAGCGTAGGCCCCGCTAGCTGTTCCCCGGCAGATCCCAAGCAGCTGCGGAAAGAGGGCGGCTGGGTAACAGTGAGGAGGAAGCGTAGTCCTAAACAGAAGCCCCAGGTACACCACCAACCCGTTCATTTGTCTAACCGTTTTTCCCCACTCGGTGACACACCCGCTGGGGGTCAAACTCTGGTAATTGGTGATTCTGTTCTCAGACATGTGAAGCTAGAGACACCGGCAACCATAGTCAATTGTCTTCCAGGGGCCAGAGCAGGCGACATTGAAGGAAATTTAAAACTGCTGGCTAAGGGTAAACGTAAATTCAATAAAATCATAATTCACGTCGGCAGTAATGACACCCGGTTACGCCAATCGGAGGTCACTAAAATCAATATTCAATCGGTGTGTAGCTTTGCCAAAACAATGTGGGACTCTGTAGTTTTCTCTGGTCCCCTCCCCAATCAGACCAGGAGTGACATGTTTAGCCGCATGTTCTCCTTAAATTGCTGGCTGTCTGAGTGGTGTCCCAGAAACGATGTGGGCTTCATAGATAATTGGCAAACCTTCTGGAGGAAACCTGGTCTTGTTAGGAGAGATGGCATCCATCCCACTTTGGATGGAGCAGCTCTCATTTCTAGAAATATGGACAAATTTATTAAACCCCTCAAAATATGACTATCCAGAGTTGGGACCAGGAAGCAGAGTTGCAGTCTTACACGCCTCTCTGCAGCTTCTCTCCTCCTGCTACCCCCCCAAAAACCCATCTCCATAGAGACTGTGTCAGCTTCCAAAAAGACAAAAAACAAACTAAAAACCAGCAACAAACAACTTAAACATTTACAAAGAAAGAACAATACAGTATCCACATCTGAACCAAAGAGTAAAACAGTGAAATGTGGATTATTAAATATTAGGTCTCTCTCCTCCAAGTCTCTGTTAGTACATGACTTAATAATTGATCAACAAATTGATTTACTCTGCCTTACAGAAACCTGGTTGCAGCAGGATGATTATGTTAGTTTAAATGAATCAACACCCCCGAGTCTTTCTAACTACCAGAAATCTCGAAGCACAGGTCGAGGGGGCGGTGTGGCAGCAATTTTTCACACCAGTCTATTAATTAATGAAAGACCAAGACAGACTTTTAATTCATTTGAAAGCCTGATGCTTAACATTGTCCACCCCAGCTGTGAAACTCAGAAACCAGTCTTACTTGTTATCATCTATCGTCCACCTGGGCCTTACACAGAGTTTCTGTCTGATTTCTCAGACTTTATATCTAATTTAGTTCTGAGCTCAGATAAAATAATTATTGTGGGTGATTTTAACATCCATGTTGATGCTAAAAATGACAGCCTCAACATGGCATTTAATCTGTTGTTAGACTCAATTGGTTTCTCTCAAAATGTAAAAGAACCAACCCACCACTTTAATCACACTCTAGATCTTGTTTTAACATATGGCATAGAAACTGAACATTTAACAGTGTTTCCTGAAAACCCTCTCCTGTCTGATCATTTCTTGATAACATTTACATTTACAATAATTGATTACGCAGCAGTGGAGAGTAGACTTTATCAAAGTAGATGTCTTTCTGAAAGCACTGTAACTAAGTTTAAGAATATAATCCAGCCACTGTTATCATCGTCAATGCCCTGTACCAACACAGAGCAGAGCAGCTATCTGAACGCTACCCCAACAGAGGTCGATTATCTTGTTAATAATTTCACCTCCTCACTACGTACGACTCTGGATACTGTAGCTCCAGTGAAAACTAAGGTCTCTAATCAGAAGTACCTGACCCCGTGGTATAATTCTCAAACACGTAGCCTAAAGCAGATGACTCGTAATCTGGAGAGGAAATGGCGTGTCACAAATTTAGAGGATCATCATTTAGCCTGGAGAAATAGTTTGTTGCTTTATAAGAAAGCCCTCCGCAAAGCCAGAACAGCTTACTACTCATCACTGATTGAAGAAAATAAGAACAACCCCAGGTTTCTCTTCAGCACTGTAGCCAGGCTGACAAACAGTCAGAGCTCTTTTGAGCCAACCATCCCTTTAACATTAACTAGTGATGACTTCATGAACTTCTTCACAAATAAAATTTTTATCATTAGAGAAAAAATTACCAATAATCATCCCACAGATGTAATATTATCTACAGCTACTCTTAGTACCATTGATGTTAAGTTAGACTCTTTTTCTCCAATTGATCTTTCTGAGTTAACTTCAATAATTACTTCCTCCAAACCATCAACGTGTCTTTTAGACCCCATTCCTACAAAACTGCTCAAAGAAGTCCTGCCATTGATTAATTCTTCGATCTTAAATATGATCAACCTATCTCTAATAATCAGCTATGTACCACAGGCCTTCAAGGTGGCTGCAGTTAAACCTTTACTCAAAAAGCCATCTCTAGACCCAGCAGTCTTAGCTAATTATAGGCCAATCTCCAACCTTCCTTTCATATCAAAAATCCTTGAAAGAGTAGTTGTCAAACAGCTAACAGATCATCTGCAGAGGAATGGTTTATTTGAAGAGTTTCAGTCAGGTTTCAGAGCTCATCACAGCACAGAAACAGCTTTAGTGAAGGTTACAAATGATCTTCTTATGGCCTCTGACAGTGGACTCATCTCTGTGCTTGTCCTGCTAGACCTTAGTGCAGCGTTCGATACTGTCGACCATAATATCCTATTAGAGCGATTAGAACATGCTGTAGGTATTACAGGTATTGCACTGCAGTGGTTTGTATCATATCTATCTAATAGACTCCAATTTGTGCATGTAAATGGAGAGTCCTCTTCACACACTGAGGTTAATTATGGAGTTCCACAGGGTTCAGTGCTAGGACCAATTCTGTTTACATTATACATGCTTCCCCTAGGCAGCATCATTAGAAGACATAGCATACATTTTCACTGCTATGCAGATGACACCCAGCTCTATCTGTCCATGAAGCCAGATAAGACACACCAATTAGTTAAACTGCAGGAATGTCTTAAAGACATAAAGACTTGGATGGCCGCTAACTTTGTGCTTCTTAACTCAGATAAAACTGAGGTCATTGTACTCGGCGCTGAAAAGCTTAGAAATATGGTATCTAACTAGATTCTTACTCTGGATGGCATTACCTTGGCCTCCAGTAACACTGTGAGGAACCTTGGAGTCATTTTTGACCAGGACATGTCCTTCAACGCACATATTAAACAAATATGTAAGACTGCGTTCTTCCATTTGCGCAACATCTCTAAAGTTAGAAATATCCTGTCTCAGAGTGACGCTGAAAAACTAGTTCATGCATTTATTACTTCCAGGCTGGACTACTGCAATTCATTATTATCAGGATGTCCAAAAAACTCACTGAAAAGCCTTCAGCTAATCCAAAATGCTGCAGCAAGAGTACTGACAGGGACTAGAAAGAGAGAGCATATTTCTCCTGTTTTGGCTTCCCTTCATTGGCTTCCTGTTAAATCCAGAATTGAATTCAAAATCCTGCTCCTCACATACAAGGTCTTAAATAATCAGGCCCCATCTTATCTTAATGACCTTGTAGTACCATATCACCCTATTAGAGCACTTCGCTCCCGCTCTGCAGGCCTACTTGTTGTTCCTAGAGTATTTAAAAGTAGAATGGGAGGCAGAGCCTTCAGTTTTCAGGCCCCTCTTCTGTGGAACCAGCTTCCAGTTTGGATTCAGGAGACAGACACTATCTCTACTTTTAAGATTAGGCTTCAAACTTTCCTTTTTGCTAAAGCATATAGTTAGGGCTGGACCAGGTGACCCTGAATCCTCCCTTAGTTATGTTGCAATAGATGTAGGCTGCCGGGGGATTCCCATGATGCATTGAGTTTTTCCTTTCCAGTCACCTTTCTCGCTCACTATGTATTAACAGACCTCTCTGTGTTGAATCATATCTGTTATTAACCTCTGTCTCTCTTCCACAGCATGTCTTTATCCTGTCTTCCTTCTCTCACCCCAACCGGTCGCAGCAGATGGCCCCGCCCCTCCCTGAGCCTGGTTCTGCCGGAGGTTTCTTCCTGTTAAAAGGGAGTTTTTCCTTCCCACTGTCGACAAAGTGCTTGCTCATAGGGGGTCATATGATTGTTGGGTTTTTCTCTGTATCTATGAAGCGCCTTGAGGCGACTTTTGTTGTGATTTGGCGCTATATAAATAAAATTGAATTTAATTGAATTGAATCCTCCCAATCTTGCTTGTGGTTGACATGATGAACAATAATTTATCTCAATATGTTTCCATTTTGAGGTTTAGTCCGGTGAGCACCAGTATACAATATATCTCAGCTTGGCTGCATATAAGTATTCCTTGAAATTCGGGAGGGCGAGTCCAACTAGGAAAAGAAAGAGGAGGAGGGTTTTAAATCTTACTCTTGGCTTTGTCCCTATCCAAATAAATCTGCTCACTAGTTTATCCCTTTTGCCAAATTATACGTCTGGTATATAGACTGGAGATCCATGACAAGTGGTGCCCATTTAGTCAAATCTTTTTGAATCGCGTCGCTAATCTTGCCATAATTTGCCTAATTCACATATTAGATAGACACCTAAATATTTGATCTTATTCGAGTCCCATTTTAGTTTATATTTCTTTTGGATTGAATCTCTGCGGGAATAGTTCATACAAAGTACGTGAGTCTTTAAGATGTTTAGTTTATACCCTCATTTTTTACCAAAATGTTTAAATACTTTAATCAATTGAGGAAAGGTCGTGTCAGGATCCTGTAAGTATATTATTATATCATCAGCAAAGAGACCTATTTATTGTTCAACTTTAGAAACTGTAACCCCTTTTAAATGTGTACTTTGCCGTATGTAATGAGCCAAAGTCTCAATATACAGAGCAAAAAGGGCTGGACTGAGGCAACAATCCTGCCTAGTTCCTCTGAAGAGCTCAAAACTGTCTGTCAGATCCCCATTTATTTTGACTCTAGCTAATGGCCTGTGATACAAGGATTGTATACACTCCATAAAGATACTGTTAAAGCCCATTCTTTTCGAGACAGCAAAGAGAAATATCCAAGAGACTCTGTCAAAAGCCTTTTCAGCATCTAGGCTTACTGAGACTGTTGGAGTTTACTGTTTATTAACTTCATTATATGCAGTGTGCGTCTGTCGCCCCTTCATGAATCCTGTCTGATCTACATCCATCAGATCTGAGGGGAACAGCTCTAAGCGTCTTGTAATTATGGAGGTAAATAATTTATAGTCCCCATTTTAGATAGAGATTGGGCGATAAGAGTCACAATTTTCCTTGTTTTTACCTTATTTTGGTAGGACTGATATGATGGCCTCTTTCCAAGAGGGTGGAGTTTTAGCATGTTTTAATGTCCAGTTGAAAGGTTGAAAGAATCTATCAAGAGAGGAGCCAGGACCTCTTTAAAAATCTTGTACCACTGATTGGGGTACCCATCACTCCCTGGACTTTTATTAGGTTTCAATTTCCTTATTGCCGTATCCAGTTCTTCTTTAGCGATTGGTTTAGTTAAAGACTCATTTTGAATTGTTCCAATAGAAGGAAGGCTTAACTGAGCCAAATAATCTTCAATTTCTTCTCCGTCTATCTGATCAGGTTGAATATGTAAGGTTTTGTAGTATTTTTGAAAAATGTTTTTTATCTGTGCTGGTTCATATATTTTTGGGTTTTGGGTTAGTTTTTGGGTCTCTGATCTTATTAATTGCATTACATATTTGTATTGATTTTAAGCATTTGGCCAGTATTTTGGTTGCTTTGAAACCGGACTCATAAAATGTTTGTTTTGTGAATCTTAATTTCTTTTCCATTTCCTCCATAGACAGATCACTTAGTTGTTTTCTTACATCTTTGATACTTTCAGCCAAGTTGGCACTCACATCTGTATGCTGTTTTTTTTTAATCTCTTAATCATTGTTCTAATTTGAATTGTGTGAGCTTTTCAGGGTTTTTTTGATATGGGTAGTCCTTGATATCAGATATCCTAGAATTACTGCTTTAACAGTATCCCAAATAATTTTTGGTTCCATCTGTTCATCTCTATTATCAGCAATACTGACTTAATAATTAAGTAATTCTATTATAATCTCTTGTACCACAGATTCATTGTTAATACTAGTATTTAGGTTCCACAATGATTTCTTATTCTGATTGTGTAAGTGAACAGTCAAGTGTATGGCATTGTGATCTGACAGATCAGCTATACCGATGTTACAATCTATGACTCTGTGTCTATCGCTTCTGTTTATCAAAAAGAAATCAATCCTTGAGTGTACCTTATGAGCTACTGAGAAATGAGTATAGTCCTTCTCCAGAGGGTGTAGCTCTCTCCACACATCACAAAGATCCGCTTCCTTTATAAGCAAATTAAGAGCCTATTTTTGCGTCTTCTTAAACTTGTAGTATCTTTAGTATGATTTGATACACAGTTCCAGTCACCCACACATATCAAAGTCCCTTCACTAAAACTAGTGATTTTTTCAGATAGTTTTTGATAGAATTTTGGGTCGCCCTCTGTGGGGGGCATACACATCTATCAGGGATACCATATTATTATCAATCCTCCCTTTAACAGCAACATATCTACCTTATCACAGTCTTCCTCCAACATTTCAAAATTTACCGTATTAGAGATTAAAGTTATAACTCCTCTTCGTCTACTATTATTAAATGAGCTGTAGAAGGACTTTACATAACCGAACTTTTTAAATTTTTCATGCTCTTCTTTTGACATATGGGTTTCTTGGATGAATATAACAACCTACTCCTTTTAACTGGATTCCCCAGACCATTGATATTGATTGAGATAATGTTTACTTTACCTACACAACTCATGTCTTGTAAAATGTGTAAAAACAGTCCCCACAGATTCAAACAGACAAAGAACAACATTGCTGAACATAAAACAAAGAATAAACAAATGCCTGGGACTCCCACTAAGTGGGAAAAGACGATCTCCCACCCCGTTGGCAGGTCTAGTGTAGTAACCTCCACAAAGGGAGGGCCCTATATAAAGTTCGGAGACTGAAAATATTGTTTCTATCTTATAGTCCAGTGGTTCCCAAACGTTTTTTGTTGCTAGGCCCCCCTTTGTTTTACAAGAAAAATCATCGCACCCGTGTCGCTGTTGGGATCCGCATGACATATCCCCGCCTCTGCAGCTCCAGAGCCGCGTCGCATGTGCTGCTGTAGTATCTAACTCTGTCCAGCCAGTGGATCTGCATACACGTATATGGAGTTTGGAAGTGCACGCCCGTGTCCTATAATGTCCATTTGACTTCTCTGCATTGTTTCCTCTTTTGGACAGTATCTGATGCATAATCATTATCAAAATAGATCATATTGCCAATCACCTGGACTTGCTTCTTCGTCCAAGCTTTTTGGAGTATAAGTTCTTTCGTTGTGAATTCCTGGAAATTAACAAGGACTGGTCACGGGGGGTCTCCAGGGTGCGATTTCTGTGCGGGAGCACGGTGGGCCCGCTGGATCTTGAGCTCCAGCCCATCTGGCATAGGTAATTTGTGCTGAAGCAACTCTTGGACAGATTTCCCCTCAGCGCTATCTTCCACTCCAAACGTGTGTATATTGTTTCTGTGGGATTTTGATTCTAGATCTGCCAGCTTGTTTCGGATCAATTTCTGTGCTTTTAGGGTTTGGAAGAGCACTTCGGTTAGCTCCAGTGTCATGTCTTCTATGTCTTCTCAGACCTTCATTATCTTGTTTGATTTCTGATTTCAATGATTCGATACCCTTTAGTAGCTCACCAGCTGAATTGCTAGCTATGCTAACGGGGCTCATGCTAGCTTGTCCTGTCACGATGCTAGCATTAGGAAGTGGCTTTATCCTGTCCCTTTGGCATTTTGAGTTCCCTTTGCCTTATTCCGTCAACAGCTGCATTTCTCTTGCCCAGTTAAATTGTCTGTTAATGAGTTTCGGTGTTTTTCTATCAAGATTGTGGGGAGCAGCCACCGAATAGGTCCACTCACTATGTCATGACACCAGAAACCGCCCCAAATTTTTTAATATGACTTTGGTAAGCTACGAAGCCACACCACTTAGATTGTCGTAGGATTACGGCTACCGTAGTCAAGAGCCTCACGGAGTAATCTGGGTCCAAAACTCCTTTCGCTTTAGATCCCAAAGTCAAACAATAGTATGGGATCACTGAGAGTTAAAAACTGTCTAAATCAGGGGTTGGCAACTCTGGGCACGCGTGCCATCAGGGTTAACTGATGGCATGACCATAGCTGGACTGGCCATCGGGCATATAGAGATTGTGATTTTTCATTTTTTACGGGCCGATGGTTTTGTTGTTGTATTTGTAACGGTATAAACAATGAAAGGTGGTGGATTAGCCAGATGCTAGCCGATGTGTAAAAATAACTCAGTTGTTTGGTGGTGGCTATGCCGGAGCTTCCACAGAGGCCAGCAGGTGGATGAGGGAAAGGGGAGGCAGAAGGAGGAGAGACCCGAGGCAGTCGCCGGTCCGAACGTCAGGTGAACTGAACTTCAGGTAAGAAGTTATGACCTGCAGTCTATCTGGGTCAGATATAAACCAAGTTTAGGTGGAGTTTATTTTCGTTGTGCTGACTTTTTACAGTCAGTTACAATAACTCGTACTGTGTACTAGCTAGCATGAGTTTCTGTACAGCTGGGTGGATGCTATGATGTTACTGATAGTGAACTTTATTTTATTCATAAGGTTAGTTAGTAGAGTTGCCAAAAGTCCCGTAAAAAAACTGTCCCGTATTCAGAGAAAATATTACACATTTCATATTGAGCTGAAAAGGAACACAGTTTGTCCCGTACTTCAGCTAGAATGGAAAAATACACAAAGCTGGAGTTATTCTGAGTCTTTACGCTGCACAGCTGCTCTTCTTCTCTCATTTTCTCTCTCTCCCCCCCCCTCTCCTGTTGCTACTTCAATCAATGATCAGCTGATCGGCTTTTCTGCCGCAAGTCCCGTCTCTCTTGTTTATCGCTCACTTTGCGCCAGAAAGAAGAAACCAGCGGATGTCGTGTTAAACAACAGCAGCACGTTTAAGCTTGATCAGCTGTTGTTAGAATTTATTTAATATTACTTTCTAGTATCGGCTGATGTTTGCTGGAGCCACAGCTGTAAAGCTGCTGGTCATGATGGTTTGGATATGTGGTGAGAGGGAAACATGAAGATGAAACCAGGAGATGTCCTTACTGAATCCTCAGAGCTGAACAGGTGATGGAGAAACAGGTTTACCTTTTAGGTGACATGGATGAGTTGAAGTTATGAACTGTTTCTGAGAGACAAATAACACCAGGATCCTTTTCTAAGTAGCTGACAGCTGGTAACTGTGCAGGGGCGGGTCTAGCAAAGTGTTGCCAGGGGGGCAGGTAGGGCATTAACAGGGAAAGGGGGGCACAAAGAAATACTTTTCTTTCTTATTCTCATTTAAAATGTCTAGATTTTAATAAATAATTATCTGAATTGTACAACCAAAGTTTTCATCTGATGTAAAATGTATAGAAATCATACATATACCAACAAGACTGAACATCACTGTCACAACAGCGTTTGTTTTCATTCAAAGGCTTTATGGCTTTTCCAATAATACCTCATGGGCAGAGGGCAGGGATATCTCAGTAGGTAGAGTGGTTGCCCCATGATCAGAAGGTCGGGGGTTCGACTCCACTGAACAGCTACCCTGAGGTACCCCTGAGCAAGATACCGTCCCTACACACTGCTCCCCGGGCGCTGCATTGGTGGCTGCCCACTGGGTGAATGGGTTAAATGCAGAGGAGTAATTTCCCTACGGGGACGAACACATACACACATTATTTTGGGCCGGTCTCTAGTCAAAATGCCCGGGCCGATTTTTTTGTCCCAGTCCAGCCCTGGGCACGACACACAGTGAGTTAATCTGGGAAGGTGCATTAAAAAAAAAATGGCCGGGCCAGCGGTGCACATCACAAATTAGCTCGCATAGACACATTGGTTGTGCCGCTTCTTAATGACAGTATCTTAGCCAACAACCCCAACTACCAGATTCAACTTGTAATTGGCTAAAAATAACTTCGCCTACCTGTGAGAGGGACGTTGCTAGCTGGCACTTTTTTCAAGCAATATTGAAATTTCCACATTCCGACACTTCAAATGCTTCAGGAGCTGTCCGCTCAGCACAGCGTCAGCACCGCGGAAATACACGGATACAGCCGAAGAGTCAAGACAGAATTCACAATGTGTTTTCGGGACTTTCAGGTCTATGGACCAATGTTTTCTTTTCTGATCAAACCAGAAATCTTTAATGAGCAGCTGTATTTGTCTTGCATTAACTGGCTAGACACAAAGGACATCGAAATGCAGCTGACTGAACTGAAAAGCTCGACTCTGTGGGGGTCAAAGTTTGCAGAACTACGAACGCAGCTAGTATCCATAGCTGTGCGTGTTCATGGAGCTGCATTTTCACCTGCTGGACATCACTACCTGACAAGTTTAACTGTCTTCAGAACATTGCAGAGGCCTTATTGACAGTGTTTGGCTCCACATGTCTGTGTGAGCAGATTTTCTCTCATACGAAGAGTGTCCTCAGGTCTGAATGCTGGACACTGGGAGACCTGTGTCTCTGAGTGGCAGACCAGAGATCACATTAACATGTGTATCGCTATGTCAACAAACATGCCATATTGGCCCAGTCTATTTTTGTTATCATTGTTGTGAGGAACCCATAAATAGCATTTGTATTTTCTGTTGTTCATTTGGTGTTATGGATAAAAAGTGTCTCTTTTTTGTTTCAAACAGAGATTTCTGAAAAATTAAAATGTACAGCTCTGCTCTCACATCCAACATAAATGAAGACAGAAAACTAAACAGCAGTGATGTTTGTAGGGTTACTGAAGTTGGGCTAGCTGGTATATAATGTTGTGCTACGTGATTGCTAGCGACACAGCTATGTTAGCATAACATAAACACAGTGAAGCTGGAGGATGAATGCTAACTTTTTTTCCACTCTATAGAAGTTAATGTGAGGGTTCCCAATGGTTAGGGACAACTGTAAACGCATGGCAGGATGCTGTAAACAGACCAAACTTCAGTCAGGAGAACAACTGAGAATTCATCCACAATACGAGGTTAGTCATTATTATACTGAAACAACATAGGAACAGAGCAGCTGCGAGAGAATTCAACATTAATGAATCGATGTTATGGAAGCAGAGGAAGCAAGAAGAATGAGTTGAGTAAAGTTTGACTTATCTGACTGCTTTGTTTCACTTAATGTACCTTATAATCCCGTGCACCTTATGTATGAAAACAGACCCATTCATCGGCAGTGCGCCCTATGGTCCGAAAAATACGGTATACGTCTTGCTTAGGCCCACACAAAGTCCTGAAAGATCAGGTCCTATAGCTATTAGTACCAGACTATTCTGTAGAAAGCATTACGTAGTCCAGGCTTATTTGTGCTTCCTAGATATGCCTAAAACAGAATAGAGATTCTGCTCTGTGGAATCACCTCGCAATTTAAATTCAGCAAAGGCCTGGGCGATATCAGGAAAATCTAATATTGTAATATTTTACCATTTTTTATTGCGATTCAAGATATATATCATGAAGTGTTTAAATAACTTCCAAAAACATGTTATTTTCAACTGTATAGTGAATAAAATTGCACTGGTATACTCATTCAAATCGACCGTTCAATATTTTTTTCTACTTTGAATACAATAAATCTGAATGAATTGACATGTTTTATTTCAATCATTTTTTAACCATCAGTTGTACACAGACGTTTTTTCCAAATGACAATACTGTGACAGTAACTTTCTGTGGTCAACATTAGAGCTTTAACAAACTGAAGATCATAACAACAAGAAAGTACATCAAGCAAGAATTCGCAAGACAAAATAAAACGAGTGAAATTAAAAAGGCTCTTTTTTGTGCTTATAACATATAAAAACAGTAAAATTAAAAATGCAATGACCTCATATTACAGAAACAAAAGTCTAGATAGTGACTAAAAGCGACTGACCAAGAGCAGTCACAGGTATCACAGCTGGTTTACTCAATATTTTCTTTGGTGTGCAGGGAGATGTTGACATGCAAAGTTTAAAACATTCATCATTTTGCAGTTGAAGGATAAATGGACTAGACTGATTCTTATATAGCGCGTTTCTACTCTCCCAGAGTAATAGAAGCGCTCTATACAACATGCCACATTCACCCAATCACACCCATTGGCACAAGCACTTCTAAACAGAGTGCTTACGAACTACATTCATACTCCGATGGACGCATCGGAGAGCAACTTGGGGTTAGTATCTTGCCCAAGGATACTTTACACGCAGACTGGAGGAGCCAGGAATCGAACCACTAACCTTCCGATCAGTAGGTGACCTACCTACCTCCTGAACTACAGCCACCCCCAGTGGATGACTTTTCAGCTGGTGGAATAAATTTATGGCACTGCTACCCTTTGTGGCAATAGTTTTATGGCATGTTTTACGGCAAATTACTGCATTTTGTTTGGCATCCTCCTTGTTAAATCACAAAACAAAACAGTGAATTACTGCACATAGCTTAATATTGCCATGGGAATTTATAGTTTATGGTTGCAAAAGAACCATTTTAACCAAACCAAAACTCGCAATACATAAAGTATATCTAATACATCGCCTACCCCTAGTTCTGCATGCACTTTCCTTTTTAATAAAGCATACAGTAGAGCATTAGACCTTGAACAGTTTTCTTGGTTATGCTCCTGGTTCATAATCTGTGCTATGTCCTGTTTAATTTTTGTTATCAGGACACTCTTCTGTCTTTCCTTCTCTAATCTGGCCAAAGAAAACAGCTTTCCCTCCCTGAGCCTGGTCAGGCCAGACGTTTTTACACGTTAAAAGGGAGTTTTTATTCTGCTCCATACTGCAAGTGCTTGCTCATAGGGGATCGCTGAGTTTTAATTTACAATTCTTTAGTTTACTTACCATAAACTATTACAAAAGATGACTACTGTCATTTTCAGCCATATAACAAAGCTGCAGACAGACAACACACAATACCACACTTCAACCTGTAATTGTGTACAAGCCTGGCAACAGAATAGCAAACGCTGGAAAGCTAAACCTTATCACAAATAAGTCTTACCACGGCTAAGTCCATCAGGGCCTCTGAGTATCCGGCACTCCTCTATCTGTCCATATGGCGAAAACATCAGTCGGATATCATTCTCGTTACACTTCTTGGAGATCATTCCAATAAACAGTTTTCTGTCCTCCACTGCTGTATTAAACATAAGACAACATTAAACTTCTGTGCATTATATCAAGAATTATGGTGCCCTGCAACATTCAACATGCATACAAGTATGTTTATTAGCAGGTACTTATGCTACAAAATCCTTACCATTGTTTTTCTCACTATCAGCGGGCTTCATTTGGATTGGATGGTGCATCTGAGCAAGACAGTAAATACATATATTATTTCATAAAATACAAAACATGTAGAGATACAGAAACAAATATGTTGGTTTCACGTGCCAACTTATGTAAAATTACTATTGTGTGCTTGTTAGAGATGTTTGGATCCCATTTGACTACAGATACCTGAAAAGCTCCACAAACAGAAAAAATGTTCTTTCACATAGATACATATACACACATAGATAATATCGACAAATGGTATATTTTCCTTTAAGACACATGAAAACTCTTCAGTGCAGTTATTTACTAAGATATGACATGGCAACGTCCTATTGTAGTGTCCCAACAAGTCCTGAATTACATGTTTGCCTACAGATCAGCTCCTTTTGCATCAGCTGGTTGCTGCGAACACTGAAGTTGCAGAGTGCCATCTGGTGGGCAAACTATGCAACATCAACAACATGATTAGATTGTGTTTCTCACACAGTCTCTTTCCTTTTAACTCTAATTTATCAGTCATTATAAATGCTGCCACCAAAATCGATATCAAAGAGAAAATATTATTGCTTAATTTATTTATTTATGTTTTCTTCCATATATTGTGAGTATTTGTTTCTAAATACTTACTTACTAAATAAAGCATATTTGTGCTTTTGCAGTGTTTTTGTCTTTTCCCCCAGTTCAGCAGAGAACAATTTTAGTCTTTTAATATAAGAGCCAGAAGCATCAGAAATGTCATCTGGTCCTTAGAAAAATAAAATAAATAAAAATAACCTGCGATGGCAGAGCTATTTGGAGAGCTCTTTACAATGGAGGAGAAGAACCATTAAGCCTTTGTCCAGGACTACAAGCACTACACTTCACTTCTCTGGATGCAGATCCACTTACATGGTGGAAATGTAATTAGCATAAATATTCTCGCTTTGCTAAGCCAGCACCACATTATCTTGCCCTTGGTACATCTGTGCCACTTGGTACCGATCTGTACCAAGTTTTCTCTACAGTAGGGGGCGCTGTCACTACACTACTTCTTACAGAAGAACAGAAAATAAAATAAATAGACAAGGATTGTTTTAAAATAAGGAAGTGCGTGTTTATGCTGCATTTTTATGTTAAAAGACCTGCTTTTTTTTAAACATTTTTTTCATTAATTTAAAAACAAAACTGAGTGACACTTTCACTCTTGATCAAGCATTGACATTTTTCTTAGATTGTTTTTGAAATACTGCATTTTAAGTGGAAAGTCTTTCTGCAACATCACATGGAGGGGGGATTGTACTCCCCAGAAGGTAAATGGCGGGGTGCAGTTGGTCCATTAGTGGAACCTCGGATAGAGGAGGGACAATGCGGTTTTCGTCTTGGTCGCGGAACACTGGACTAGCTCTTTATCCTCTAAGATATTTGAGGGTGAGGGTGGGAGTTTGCCCAACCACTCACGATCGTAGCCGTTCGAGCCCCGGCTTGGACAGTCTCGGTCGTTGTGTCCTTGGGCGAGACACTTCACCCGTTGCCTACTGGTGGTGGTCAGAGGGCCCGGTGGTGCCAGTGTCCGGCAGCCTCGCCTCTGTCAGTGCGCCCCAGGGTGGCTGTGGCTACAATGTAGCTGCCATCACCAGTGTGTGAATGTGTGTGTGAATGGGTGGATGACTGGATGTAGTGTAAAGCGCTTTGGGGTCCTTAGGGACTAAGTAAAGCGCTATACAAATACAGGCCATTTACTATCTACATATGCTTTGTGGACTTTGAGGAGGCATTTAACTGCATCCCTCAGAGTCTCACGTGACGGGTGCTTTGGGAATATGGAGCGTCTCTTATGGTTCCTGTGGAACTGTTGCAAGGGCTTGATCCACATCGCCTTATTTCTGGACTCCACCAGGGCTGTCCTTTTTCACTGACTGTTGTTCATCATTTTTATGGACTGAATTTATAGGTGTAACCAGGTGGAGATCTGATCTCTGCTTTATGCAGATTATGTGGTTGTATTAGGTTCATCAGGTGGAGGCCCTCCAACAAGCACTAGAGTGGTTCCCAGTGTGAATTTGTGGGAATAAGAATCCGCACCTCAAAATCAAAGGCCATGGTCCTCAGCAGCAAAAGAGTGAAGTGCTCAGTCCGGGTCAGGGATGAGTTGCTGCCCGAAGTGGAGGAGTTTATCTCTGGGTGGTGTTTACAAGTGAGAGGAGAGTGAGAGACAGAGATGGACCTGTGGAAGCGTCTGCATTTATACAGACACTGTCTGTCGTGCCAAAGAGGGAGCCGAGTGTAAAAGGGAAGCTCTCAATTTACCAGTCTATGTAACCTACCCTCACCTTCCTACTGTCACGAGCTTTGGGTAAAGCCCAAAAGAGGGAGATTGTGCAAATACAACAGCAGAAATTAGTTTCCTTCAAAGAATGGCTGGGCTCTCCTTTAGAGATAGGGTGAGGAGTCATTCGAGAGGGGCTCAGAGTAAAACCACTACTCCTCAGGATCGAAAAAAGCCAGTTAAGGTGGTTGGGGCATCTGATTAGCATACCCCCTGAGCATCTCCTGGGTGAGGTGTTCGGGGCATATCCCACTCGGAGGAGGCCCCGTAGCTGACCGACCCAAGCACTAACCCTATCTTAATATCAAGAAAACTAGTTAAGATTTCACAGTGGATAGCTATTTATGTACTCAGCAATTTTAAACCCTCCTTTTATTCTTTCTTAGCCATTTGTTAGTGAATTTGTAGGTTTAATAGTTTCATAGTTCATTGAACAAAAGTATGATTATAAGGATCGGGATTTAAAACTGAACCAATCTTGACAAACACGGGGAGACAGGTTTTTTTCTTAAACTGATATTTTTTTATCTTCCTTAGTCAATTTGCTATTTAATTCCTCTAATCTGCAGTTTTACTTTTCTATTTTTCCAGTATTATTGGGAACATCACACCAACCAAAGAATCTGGAGGGTAAATGCTTAGTGCACCTCTGTGGAAAACTGCTGAAAATAGAGACGTCACAGAAATCAAAGCCTTTGATGTCTCAAAATGAGTGATTTAATTTCCTTTCAGACAGACAAAATATGCTTAATCTCTGTCCACTTTTCTGATGGACAACCAAAAATTGATACAAAAATTAAGTTCAAGGTTTCAATGTGAGCCGCACATGTGTTGAAAGGGCACATCAAAGACTATCACCTACCCCTGGCAGAATCTTCATGTTGTGCAGAGCATTCTGCGCTTCTAAGGCGGATTTGCGGCTATAGTACGTTACAAAACAGCAACCTGCCAGAGATTGGAAAAGAAAAATCTTACTCAGCTGATTCACATCATACAAAGATCATGTTTTTCCTTTTTTGCTAATTAAAAACAAAGGACGTTAACACAGCAAACCAAAAATAAAATCAATATATACAATTTCAGAAGATTAGTAGTATAACTGGTTCAATTCATTCAGTCTTTTTTAAAACATAAAAATAAACTAATATTACTCTAGGTTTAGCAAATGTCAGAATAATAATAAAGTGTTTTGAGGGGTTATTTTGCCACCTCGAGCAAATTCACAGAATGTCACACAACAGAAGAAGCAAAGGATAAAATAATGCCTTGTATTACAATATGTATTAAAAATAACAAATGACAGTGATGTAACTTTTTAAAACTTCTGTACCTCACAAAGTACGAGGGAAATAACTACTGTTAACACTTGATAAACATTCATAGGCAAGGTGTTGATAAAATTCAGCTCAATAAAGATAACCCTATTATGCACGCATGCATTTTAATAACAATTCTTAACTCATTAATGTGGTCAGTGAAGAATACATCTAACATAATTTAACGTGTTCATAGAGCACTTTATTCTATACATGTTAAGCACTTAATCTAATCAGAGATGGAAGCCAGAGCACCACCCAGGCATGGACAGAACATTCAAACTCCACAAAGAAAGGCCCCTGTTGGGTTTCCAACCAGGAATCTGAATGCTGCACCACTGTGCTGCCCATGAGCCGTTTAGGGCCACCCATGATTTTAATTCATCAACAATTTACGATTATTATTATTCATTCAAATCAGAACCACAATAACACGTATATGCTGTTGATGAAAGGATATTTAATCTATTCAGTTTACAAAATTTTAATGTTTCAAGAAAACAGTGAATTCTTTTTAAGAATTGTTGAGGACTGATTTATAGACAAACATGTGGATAATACCACAGCAGTAGTTGTACTTTCCATCTTTTTGTCTAACACACAGTGACCAAACACATTAAATGTTTCATAAAGTACAGAAACTTCTTCATGTTAGTAGTTCTCCAAAAGCCACTCGGACTTGTTCCAGTTAAGGACAGATTACAAATGTGTGTTGTAGTCCCCGTCACTATGATGGCATACAAAGTCTGGTTATTGAACCTTCACGGGAGCTTCATAGAAGCAGTATAGTAATAGAAGAAATTGGAAAACATCTCAAGAAGCAAACAGTAGACCAGGGTGTCCAAACCTTTTGCAAAGAGGGCCCGATGTGGGGAGGAGAGGTGGGGGCTGACCATTCAGCCTGACATTCTTCAAACCATTAACATTAAATGCAAATGAATTATTTAATGACATTTTTATTGCAAATGACATACTTTTCATTTCTTCACACAGAACGCAAATAAATCTTAACTGTTTTACCAAAATCACTATTGAAAACTTTTGAGAAGGTTAAACATATCCTCCAATAAAAATCCATTCACTGAGATTGTAGAATTCATTCCCCTCAAAAGACTTAACAAATAACTTGCCTGCACTAATGTGAAGGGTGACACAGATCTCGATTGCATTAAAAAGGCCAGGAGCGTCACTGGGGTTCAGGGCCGTGCAGAGAGGTTTAAAGGGGCGGGTGCTCAAAGTTAAAAAGGGGCACATTGAGCCAGGCTGAATAACAACAACACACATTCATCAAGAATCTAATATGGGAAGGGCAGGGCTGTGCTGATCTGAGGCTGTAGACAGTAAAAAGTCCATAGGAGAGATGGTAGCTGATTAAACAAGTATCATGAGATAATAACAAAATGCAAAGATTGGTGACAGCACTTGGAACCATAAGGACACAAAAACTGTGAGAAATAATTTAGGCTCTGCCTGTGAATCACTCTTTGCTTCTCTTCTTCCTTCCATCCCATCATTTCATATATCACTCTCCACTTGCTGTCTATCTGAGAACAAGGCACAACTTGCTATTGCAATAAACTATAATCTAATTATCCACACCTAACAACTCTTGCACTTAATCTATAATAAAATGATGACAGAAAAATGTTATAGCACTGCCTTTAGTAGCCTCACACAGCTCCTACTGTTCCCTCCTCATGTCCTTACCAGCCATGTCTGGACAATGTTATATCATGAGTAATAATTTAAAAAAATCCATATACATAAAACACACACATGCACGCACACACAGTGACATTTTAGACCTTCTTCAGAATACTGTATATACTATGGGCATCACGGTGCTGATCCAGAATCCTTACATTATTATTTATTACTAGAGCTACAATAATAAAGCAATGAGGAGGGGGAAGTAATAAATATGAAATAATGTATTTATGATGATTCCATTTGTTTCACTATCCACTCTGTGCAGGGGCAAAGCTTATTACATGTTTAACCTGTAGAGATACAATAATTTTACTGCAGTAAAATCCAAATTTTGTCTTATTTAAAATATAAATCTAATATAATCTGCTTCTTAATGTATGTTCTTTAAAATACAGTGTGTGTTTTTTAATATATTATAATTATAATACTGCATAATTATGTGGACATGCATATTAGACCGTTTTTTAGTGAAATATAATCCCTCCAGAAAGGCAGGAAAAGCCCGGAAACTTTAAAACTAAATATGTTCCCTAAAACGGTGACAGAACTACAGACCCATGACAGCCTTACACAGGTAGCCAGCAGCTATGACCAGCACTACATGTGCAGTTAATAAAAGGACAGGTAATGTTTGTCACGCTGTTGCACACACAGCACGCTCGTTTGTTTCAGTTCGTCAGTTGCAACAAGACAACTTACCAACGTGTCCGTAATAAGCTAACACTCCTGTGTGCTACACACTACAGTGTACGCTGTACACCTACTTACTGGTTTTGTCGCATCAGTCTGTGTCTCTGAGTTAACTTGTGTTTCTCCTACAGCTCCGGACCACTAAAAATGCGCGTGCTCTTTGTGAGCTCGTTCCCGGCTCATAACCAGCGCGTTCTGCCGTCAAGAGCGATCATTGGCTAAATGTGATCATGTGACTGATGCAAGCCAGATCCTTTTATTTAGCAAAACTGTGATTAATAGTTAAATATTATTGTTGAGGGGCACAGACAGGACTCTGCACGCACACACACATTAAAAATTTTTTTTTTTTTTAAAAGTTGCCTCAACAAAAGGGCACTTTGGGCACCCATCAGGAAAGGGGCGGGTGCTCAAGCCCCTCTAGCCCCCCCCTCTGCACGTGCCTGCCGGGGTTCACGGAGAAAGGAGAGGAAAAATCAGCAAAATCCAGGACACGCTGTTGAAACTCCTCAGCGAGAAATGAGATGTCTGCACGATTCTCCTCATATGCACGCTGATATTCGTCTGTGGAAAACTGGTGATTTTTATTTCCTGTAGCAATGGGAAATTTGGAGCATTGGGCTGCATTTGTGACTGCAGTCAAGTTAGCTATCATTTGTGAGCCGCAGTGAGGCCAGCCGCCTCCTGTCCGCCATATAAATGTTCTTGCACTTTTACAACTGCACCGATTCTCCTTCATTGCTGATCGCAAATGTAAGCTTGCGCAGACATAAAAACAAACATTGCACTGAAAGAGCCTGACTGCATCATATTCAAAAATTCATTAAAAGTCACCTTTGATAGTTGATGTGAAACTTTCAGATTTTTTCTCTCCTCTGGGCCAAGTTTCATCTCAAACTGCTTTCATACTCCCAAGAAATTAAAGGATGTGAGCTCAAATTTAAAAACTTCAAAGGAATGTGATAACGTCCTGTTAGAAATGTTAGAAAATTATAACGTCACATACAAATTTTATTAAAATTCATCTGTAAACTAGAGATGGACCGATCAGATATTACGTATCGATCGGATATCGGAGAGAAATTAAAAAATGTAATCCGATCCATTAAACATCACAAAAGCACCTCACAAAACTTGTCACGACATGTCGTAACTTCGTTCATAACCTTACCACGTCGGAGCAGTGTGCGTCACGTGATAGAGCGGCTGTGGGAGACCTCTCGGCGGCCTGGTTGAAGCCTCACTACCAAACCAGCATTTCATCTCCGAGGAAGTTTTCCCAGAGAGAAGTAAAGCAAGTGTGTAAGTTCATCTCTGAATGTTTGTAAAGCATTCCCACGTTAAGCTTAACAACCGATATATGGAGCGACTGCCTCTCTCTCTCTCTCTCCTGCTGCTACTTCAATCATAAACTGATCAATGATCAGCTGATCGTCTCTCTTCTTTGTTTTTGTCTCACTTCTCACCAGAAAGAGGAAACCAGCGGCTGAACAACAGCAGCACGTTTAAGCTTGATCAGCTGTTGTTAGAATTTATTTAATATTATTTCTACACCAGGATCTTTTTCTACAGCTGACGTAACTGTGCAGGGGCGGAGCTAGCAAAGTTTAGCCAGGGGGGCCGATAGGGCATGAACAGGGAAAAGGGGGCACAAAGACATACTTTTCTTTCTTATTCTCATTTAAAATGTCGAGCTTTTAATAAATAATTATCTGAATCTTACACCCAAAGTTTTAATCTGATGTAAAATGTATAGAAGTCCATTACTGTATATAGTAACTGTTAAGTCTAATATACCCTAGTAAGCTATCGTACTTTTTCCTTTGGGAACCATCTGTGCAGTCTGCAGGTCTGTTGAAGAAAGATGTTGAATCCATTTAATTATTCTTGAAAAATAATTGATTTCTGTGCATTTTAAAAAAAAAATTAATTTAATTTTATTTATTTTTATTTATTTATTTTTTTACACACGTACATTGAATTAAAGTTTATTACGTCATCACGAGGCGGAGGGTGGGGGCTGGTTCTCTTTTTTTTTGCTGGGAGTTTGCAACCCTATTAGTTTGGTTGTTTAATATTTCTGCTAAGTACTCTTTAAAATACCAGAATAGGGAGGATGGAGCAGGTTTAAGTTTATTAGATTGATCAGTGTTGCTGAACTATGAAATATTTTGGGTGTAGTGTATTTTTTACATACAGGTATAACAGAATAGCTTTAGTGTTGTTGTTTTTTAAAACTTGAGTGTAAACTTATACAAAATGCAGCAAGATATTAAAAACAGTTTTATTGATTAAAAATACACTATATCAGTTTCATATCAGTATCGGCAGATATCCAAATTTATGATATCGGTAACGTGCCATCTCTACTGTAAACATGAAATTGTCAGTTGACTACTCCTCTGGGTTACCTTCTCTACACGTGTGCCAACTTTCATCACAAAATGCTTCCAGAGAAATGAAATTCAACAAGGTTATTTTAATAAATAAAACTTTACAAAGACAAAAATTCTATCTTTTTTTTTTTTATCTCTGACCCCACTCATACCTGTGGCCGTGGAATGGGGCAATTAAGCAAGGTGCTCAACCTCAACACCTGGTTTTCCTTCATCTCTATTGGCTTGATTTTGTTCTTAACAGAAATGTGGATGAAATCTGGAGAGTACGGTCTATTTGGTGAATTATGCCCTCCCACTTATGATTGTTTAATTCCTTCCAGAGAAAGTGGGCGGGGTGGAGTTTTGCCTGTAATGTTTAACAGTTTAAATAACCACCTCACCTATTAAGGTTGATAAAGTCTGTAGCTTTCAGGTGCTGCTTTTTAAAGCATAAAACACCTCCAAAATTTTGTTTTCTAAATCGTCAATAGTATTTTTATGTAATCATATTATTTTTGCTGGGGATTTTATCATTTATGTTAATGATCTTACTTATTTCCCTTATCTTAATCCATTATCCCCAGAATAATGAAGTCTTCTGGTTTTAAACAGCATGTTGTTGGACCTACACATAACCATGGACATACTTTAGATGTTTGGGGAGGGATTTGTTGTTGTTGTTGTTTTAAAAACACCTGACTTCAGTATTAACCCTATATTTTGAAACTGATTTGTTTATTTCTGGCCATTTATGTATTTAATTAGATCATGTTTCTTCTTTCTGTTTTCCAGGTGAACAGACAAATGAGGCCACGGTAGTACACTAACAGCATTTTAGTGAAGAGAAAAAACCCCAATGAAATGTCTGTGAAGGTTCTCAGTCATCCAGGTCATGGTAGTCTAAGGAGCTTGGAAAGAAAAGCATCTGGACTTCTTTAAGTTTCTTGAAGACATTTCACCTCTCATCTGAGAAAGAAGGCATCTATGTCCACTATGAACGACCATTTTAGAACAGAGGGGGTGGCTTACGACACCAACTGTCTGGTATCTATAATCCAGGGTTGAGATCCTTCCCAAACGCTGTTGCTCTGGGATGAGAAGTGAAAATGTCTTCAACAAACTCCAGAAAAGTCCAGACACTTTTGTCCCTTAAAATCTATGGTGAAGAGAAACCCCTTCACAACACCAACCAAATGACCAACACTCTCCAGGAGGAAGGTGTATCGCTACCCAAATCTACCATAAAGAGACTGCATGAAAGTAAATACAGAGGGTTCACTGCAAGGTGCAAGCCACTCATAAGCCTCAGAAATTGAAAGGCTAGACTGGACTGCTAAAAATCAACTAAAAAGCCAGCACATCTCTGAAAAACATTCCTTGGACAGATGAAACCAAGATCAACTTCTATGAGAATGATGACAAGAAAAAAAGTATGAAGAAGATGCAGTTCATGATCCAAAGTATACCACATCATCTGTAAAACACGGCAGAGACAGTGTGATGGCTTGGGCGTGCATGGCTGCAGTGGCACTTGGACACTAGTTTTTATTGATGATGTGACTAGGGCAGAAGCAGCTGAATTAATTCTGAGGTGCTCAGAGACATACTGTCTGTTCGAATCCAGCTAAATGCAAACTAAAGTTTGCTAAAGTCAAACTGATTGGCCAGAAGTTTATTAAGGTAAAGAAGTGAAATAGTCCAAGTCAGTCACCTGATCTTAATCCAAATAATTATGCATTTCACTAGTTAAACACTAAACTTCAGACAGAGAGTCTCACAAACAAACAGCAAATGAAAGCTGCTGCAATAAAGGCCTGGCAGAGCATTAAAGAGGAGGAAACCCAGCATCTGGTGATGTCCATGAGTTCAAAACTTCAGGCTGTCATTCCCAGCAAAGGGCTTTCAACCAAGTATTAGAAATTAACATTTTATTTTCAGTTATTTAATTCATTCAGTTACTTTTAAGCCCCTGAAATGAAAAGATTGTGTTAAAATGTGCTTTATTTTCTCACATTTTTATACAATCTTTTTGTTCAACCCACTAAATTAAGGCTGAAATCTGAACTTCAACTGCATCTGAGCAGAACAACAAAAAAAGTTGCCTCTGTCCAAATATTTATGGACCAACTATTTCTCAACATTAATTACTGCTAATAAGCACAGCCAGAGAGTTCTTTAACACAGTGGACCGTCTCAGATTCAAAGTGAGAAGTTAACTTTAACTTTATAAATTTTAAACCTGTTTTAAGGATAAAATTAAACCCATAAAATACAAAACAGTAGCCCCTGATTCTTTTATTGGTGTCACCTACCCTACCCCTACAATAACATTTTATCTTCATTTTTACCAACCTCTTTAGCGTTTAAATACTGTGACTGACATTGACACAACAATCAACCATCACATTTTGATAGAGAGGCATGGGTTAGTATATCTGGGACAGCTCTGCAATGGTTAAGATCATTTCAGAAAAATTGCAAATTTTCTGTTTCCACTAGTGACCAAGGGTCACTGAATTATGGAGTCCCCCATAATTCCAACCCCCCAAAACTCATACTTGCAGCCTGTTGATGTAGCAATTTTCTCCTTATGAATGTAAAGCCAGCACCTGTTTGGCAGGCGTCATCTGACCTGAAGACTGCAGCCTAGGGCTGGGCGATATGGCCTAAAATTCATATCGCGATATAATTTGAAGCACGTGCGGTAACGATATATATCACGATATATTATTTTCTTCTGTATAAGGTATTTTCCACACTATAAGGACTTAAAATCCTTTAATTTTCTCAAAAATCGAGAGTGTGCCTTGTGTATGAATTCTGGTTGTGCTTACTGACCTCGAACCGATTTTGGCTGCAGAAATCTGTTAAAAAATGTTTTAGTACAACTTTGGTAAGCTGCACTGCTTGATGGATTGTCAGAGCATTACGGCTGCTGTAGTGAGGAGCTTCACGGAGTAATCTGGGTCCTAAACTCCGTCTGCTTCAGGTCCCAAAGTCAAACGAACACTGAGAGTTAAAAACGGTCTAAATTCTTTCATCTTTAATAAAATCATCAGCGTTGCTGCTTTAGCAGGTGTAACAATTAAGTTTAACATCCATGAAAACAGAATTTATTAAATTTAACGGAGTTAGAAGTTAACAGGAAGTTAGCTCGCTAGTTTACACCTAAACATTTCATACCATGTTCTGACTGAGAGATTTTTGAAGCTAATTCAAACGTACAGCTCTGCTGCCACTTCCAACATAAATGAAGACAGAAACTAAACAGCAGTGACGTTTGCAGGGTTACTGAAGTTGGACTACCTGGTTTAAAATGTTGTGCTACGTGATTGCTAGCGACACAGCTATGTTAGCATAACATTAGCACAGTGAAGCTGGAGGATGAACAACAACTTTTTTTCCACTCGATAAAAGTTAACGTGAGGGATTCTGGTGGTCAGGGACAAATGCAATCGCATAGCAGGATGCTGTACACGGGCCAAACTTCAGTCAGGAGAACAACTGAGATCATTCATCCACAATACGAGGTTAGTTATTAATATACTGCAACAACATGGGAACAGAGCAGCTGCAGAGAATTCAGCATTAATGAATCAATGTTACGGAAGTGGAGGAAGCGCAGTTTTTGGCTTTCCCCATATTTCAACAGTGCTTCATCTCTTTGCTGTGACTGTCACCGTAATCTGCAGATGATAATGGTTGTAGCCGCTGCGATGCTTTCGACCAAAACAGGCGAAGCTTGATGACATCATCAACATGCGCTGTCGCGATATAGTCAAAATCTCTATCGTTGGCCAAATTGATAGTTTTTATCGTATATCGTTTATATCGCCCACCCCTACTGCAGCCCATTTAGTTTGAACAAATTGTGTTTGTAATTGTGACAAAGAAGTTACATTTAAGGGTGACATATTAGACTACTACAGGTTCAGAATGAATACAGCTGTTGCATTGTGCCTCTCTCATCTGGATATTTGCTGTTTCTTAATGACCTTATGTGAGTGTAACTACATGCCGCCGACCTTTGCTCTGCGGTGGATTCTGGCTGCGGTCTCGGAGAACATTAATCTCGTAGACTGCTCCATAAGGTTCAAACAGTTCACGAAGCTGCTCTTCCGACCAAGACCGGGGAATCTGTCCAACAAACATTTTAATGGCATCAATATCTGGTTGGTCAGGGTGGTCCAGGGACCCATTCATCTTCTTCCCACTAGAAAGACAGACAACCGTCCATTAAATTGGAGCTAGAAACAAACTTAAAAGTATGCATTAAACAATAGTGTACATGTACAACATTTATCGATTAGGGTCTGACAGAAAGTGGCTATGGTCACATTTTCACACATTTCTCTAATATCACCTCTGATTAGGAGCATAAATGACTGATTGTGGATTTTACTGATTAATTCTGTGAATACTCACGAAAGGGACACAAAATATGCTAATTGAATTAATTTCACTTTAATTTTACTCATCTAGCACCAAATCACAACAGCAGTCACCTCAAGGCGCTTAGGGTATCCGCCTCTTTGTTAGATACACTTGTTCAACGACACATTAATGCAAATAACTAGTGAGCCAATCACATGGTAGCAACTCCATGCATTCCAGCATGTAGACGGAGTCGAGATGATGCACTGACGTTCAAACCAGGCAACAGAATGGTGAGGAAAAGTTATTTAAGTGACTTAATGTGGACAGTTTTTGATGCTGCTGTTCTAAGTATTTCAGATACTGCTAATGTGCTCGATCACCTCTAAGAGTTATAGAGAATGGTCTAAAAATTTAAAATATCCAGTGAGCAGCAGTTGTGTGGGTGAAAATTTCTTGTTTATGCCTGAGATCGGAGCAGAATAGCCAGACTGCTTCAATCTGATACAAAGCCAACATTAATTTAATAACAAGCCCACTAAGGTGAACAACCGTGATATTAAGAAGTCCATCTGTGAACACGTCTAATCTTGGAAGAAATGGGTTACAGCAGCGGAAAACCATGCCAGGTGCCACTCCTACCAGATAAGAACAAAACAAGAACAAAGAAACTGAAGCACTTCTAATGGTCTGTTGAGTCAATGTCTGCTGTGAACGGTAGAGTCAGTGGTGTAAACAACATGAAAACATTAATCCTGTTTTGTATCATCCACTCAGGCTGGTGGCAGGGCAGCGGTGTGGAGGATATATTCCTCGTCTCAACCGAGTATTGTTTGAAAGAAAGTGCTTTTTTCAGTCTGAAGACCAGAAGCTGCTGCTGGCCTTCTACCACTCCTCAGTGGAGGGCATGCTCTCTTACTGCCTGGGTGTTTGGTACACAGGGGCCAATACTGAGAGCAGGAAGGCTGCACAGGGGGTTATTAACAATGCCCCAAAAGGCAGCCCTCTGCCAGCCCTGGAGGCCATTGCCAGATCCTCCTGTCTCAGGAAAAACAGGGTCATCACAGGGGACCTTGCACGCTGCCCACCCGTTTTACCCGCTGCCCTGTGGGGTTTTTCCTGTCCTGAATATTTATTATTACTTATTAATTAATGCAAAAGTACTTCTTATGTGATTACCAAATGGAATAAGAACACTCAATTACTAAAATAATCAAAGCACTACAGATTATTACCTGTACTATCCTCACAATGCACTAAGGAATTTTTAATGTCTAATTGAGCTGCGCTGGCTTTCGCGATCTCACACCATCTTTATCAGGTTATGGACAGAAAAGTTCAGGCTGCACTATGCCAGTAACATACACATAGTGGACTACTGCTTAAATACAAATTCCAATATTGACAATAATCTGGACTTTTTTTCCAGGGAAGACTTTTTGCTGAAATTTTAAGGTAGTGAAAGACCTACAAGCTCTTTTTTTGTTAAACAGAATGCATATTTGATGGAGTGCATCATTTGTTTAAGTATTTATTTTTAACTCTTTCACTATAAAAGGAAATACAGCTTTAAATAAAAGCATATACATAGACTGCCGACACGAACACTGAATGTCTTGTATATATAATGTTTGGAAAGAGCAAAAAAAATAATAATAAAAAAGATCTTGCAGTACACATATTGTTGCTAAACGTACACTCCACTACAATTCTTTCCAGCTGACTTCAAGAGGCACCTGGAATAATGAACCTGGCTAGGAAGGGTTACTTACACAGGACTAGCATTTAAAGAGCAATGGTCCACCATCATCTCTGGGAGAAAATCCAGCTTAAAAGAAGCCATGCTGATAAAACCTGTATCTTTCTTCTTCTTCAATGGAAGTAAACTCACAAGGCGATCAGAAGGTAGAGGCAAACTCCAGATTGCACACTTGCTGTTAAGTCCCTGAGGACTGGTGTCATAGGGCAGCAGTGTGCAAAAAACCAGAGGGGAAAAAATAAACCAATCCACATGAAAACCCGTGTATTTGAACACAAAAACAAACCAAAAAAAATCAAGTAAAGGGACACCTATGTTTGAGAGGAAAGAACAAAAACGTCAGAGACAAACTGGCAGGCCTTCAGGTTAGCTTACCAGGCTCTGGGACAGAGACTAAAAACTGCATGTAGTTCATGGAAACAGAGGGATGCTGGGATAACTGGGACTAGAGAGCGTAATAGCCATATGAATGACCACAATCAAAGTGCTGATGATCCAGGGCCTTTGTGAACATTTCTCCTAGGCCAGCAAATCTGGCTGCAGCGTCAGATAAACAAGGTGTCAGATTGATGGTGATAAGGCCCAGTGGTCAGAGGGAATGAAAAGGGGAGTGAATAGTACTCCCCAGCCAGCAGCTAATCCCTGGACTAGCTACACCAAGAGTAACAATTAGGTTCCGGCCTGAGGGGCCCTGTTTTCGCTGTTGTCTTACATGCTGCACAGGTCTGTGTGTGATTTTTGTGTGTAAAGATACACATGAACCAATATCAAATAACGCCTTTGTGTGTGCAGCCTAGACTCACAACTACACACAAACAATTAAGTTCACCAAGGGTTACGCTGGAAAATAATTATATCAAGGGACAGTTTACTGACATGTTATAATTTAATATAAAAACATGCTGTGACCCACATAAGTCCTCAACAAAGAAACAAAAAGACACTGTTAGTTGAGCACAACTATATTAATACAATGACAAACAAACCAGGCAATAATTTACCACGAATTTAAAAAAAATAAAGAGACCGAATCTGCAAAAGGCAGCGTTTGACCTCTGTGCCTTCATTTCCACACAATGTAAGACAGTACACATTTTCCTCCACTGTCTAAAAGACAAATTGGATCAGATTAAAACACACCCGTCTGTTATTCCTTACATATGCTGCACTGTGCATGTGCGTCTTCACTTTTCCCCTCCAGGTTAATATTTCTATAGTTATTATCTAAATATTCAGCATTAACTGAAAAGTCCATCCAGGCTTATTCAGGGTCGATCCCAGTTCCATCCCAGCTGTCTTAGGCAAGAGGCAGGGTATACCCTGGAAAGGTCACCGATCTGTTGCAGAGCTAACACAGACAGAGACAACCATTCAACCATTCCCACTCATTCACAACAGTTAACCTAACCCCACTAACTGCATGTCTTTGGACTGTGGAAGGAAGCCAGACTACTTGGAGAGTAGGGCTGGGCCATATCATACCGTTCACGGTAATACTGGTGTAATTTTGGGCAACGATAAGAAAATGAAATATTGCGATAGAATATGGGTAAAACACGCATGCGCAGTGCCTTTGTTTACATACGCACGTGGCGGCGATGCAGAATGAGAAGAGCGAAAGTGGATCTTTCTTTGGATTTTATATAACTTTAATGCACATAAAAAACAGCTGCTTGTTTAAGTGAAAATACATTGATGTTTCTTTTTTGCACTAATAAAGTTGTGGAGTTGTAAAGTATTTTGTTATAAACTGCAAATTTTCAAATGTATATCATGATAAATATTTTTGGTCATATCGCCCTGCTCTACTGGAGAGAACCCACGAAAAGACAGGAGAAACTCCACACAGAAAGATGATGGTGGAATTAGGACTGGGTGATATATCGAGTTTTTAAATATATCGATATATTTTTATACGAGACATGAGATGTGACAATATCGTTTATATCGATATAGTCTATGTTACGTTATAATTATACTTGTGGAACCGCAGGTTTGCCTCTCTCTCGCCCACTTTTGTCTCTAAGTTACTCCGCCTCGCCTCTCCTTCCCTGAACACAACTCCCCTTCCCTCATCGCTTCACCTGCAGGCAGCGACAAGATGGACAGGGCAGCTATCAAAGAGGAGCTGGTTGGTAAAAAGAAAACTTTTGGAGATTATTATTTTAGTGCTGCTGCGTTACTCTCGTTAAAATGACATTAACGCCATAACTGTATTAACGCGGCAAATCTCCATTAACGAGTTACCGCGGATCGCCCCGTGCGTGGGGCTGCACGCCGTCAACGAGTTAGCATTGCGGTTAGCGTCAGCGGTTACCTCGTTAACGTGTTGACGCCGTGCAGCTAGCACTACTAGTATTTTCACCTCTCCAAAAGTTGATTCTGTTCATCTGGTCTCTGGTTCATCGTATACTCGTATAAACTCGTATAAACTCGTATACCGTATTTTTCGGACTATAACCTCACACTAAAATCCTTTCATTTTCTCAAAAATCGACAGTGTGCCTTATGTATGAGTTCTGGTTGTGCTTACTGACCGCAAACCAATTTTATGTGGTACAGGTTAGGGTTAGGGTTACTAGGCTATTACTCAGTAATCTGTCAAAAATGCTACGACTTTGGTAAGCTACTAAGCCGCACCGCTTAATGGATTGTCGGAGCATTACGGCCAGTGTAGTCAGGGGCCTCGCGGAGTGATACGTACTGTGCTTCAGCGTAATATTACCGTACTGTGTGTGTATAAGGACCATAAATGGCACCTGTAAGAGACACGGTTACTAAGCAGATTTCAAACTCAAGGCTGTCAGTCACGCGGTAAAACTTAGGAACAAAGCAGCTGTGAAATCTGTCTTTGTTATTATGCTCAGCGTCTGTTAGTTTACATTTTGACTGCACAATTGTGAGCTTTTTGTTATGCACAAAAACAACATAGTTTTCTTTTATTTATGGAGAATTATTATTTAATAAATGCTGATAATTTATTTCTGAATAATTTTTTCATGTACATCAGCGCTGTATGATAATAAAAGTGCCTGTGTGACATCTGGGACACAGCTTTGACTAAGAACTCTCTTTTTGTTCTGACTTTATGGCTTTAAAAAAAATATTGAGATATATATATCGTATATTGCCATCCAGATAAAGAATATCAAGATATGAATTTTAGGCCATATCGCCCAGCCCGGGAATTGAACACAGGACTTTATTGCTGTGAGGCAACAGTGACAACCACTGTGTTGGACAAATTTCCAGAACCACTAATTTAGTAGAAGGAGCAATATAAAAACATCCCATATTAAACAAAACTGTATTACTGGCAAATCTTACTGGAGTTATTAAAAGTATAAAGGGATTAAAATGATCCATGATAAAGGGAGCGAATTAGGCAAACAGACGGTTAAACCTTTAACAAATGACTTCTTAGAGATTTTAATCAGGGCTGAGTATCGTCACTAATTTCTAGAATCGATTCAATTCCGATTCATAAGGTCACGAATCGATTCGAATCGGGGAAATTTTGCCTTTATCAAAGGTGTGAGCATCACAGCAGATTCCTTTGTGTCAAAATAACTGAGAATAAAATACAGAAAAACATGAAGGCGGTTTTCATGGTCAGCTTTGATGTGCATAATTAATATGAGATAATAAATGTGTGAGTATATCTGAAGTGCTTCTATTAATGGGTGTGAATCAGTGAATGAGGCATAATAAAGCACTTTGAGTGAAAATATGACAATAGATAATGACGCCCTTTTTTATTTTATCTGTGACTTAAACGCTGTGATATTTCACATTAGTTATTACGACAGGCTAGCTGAACATGAGGATTCCTATCAGGCCATGATGATTTGATCTTATTTGCAGCAAATATTGGTTTGCTGCTTTATAGATTATTTGTGCAGTTCTGAGGTGGATCAAATCTTTAAAGTATTTAATTTGACAAAAAGTGGATTTGATGGTTCTATGCAAAAATAATAAATACACCAATACACCTTAATAATTTAACGCTGGTATCAGATTTTATATTATTCAGATTAGATTAGATGAAACTTTATTAATTCCTTGGGTGGGTTCCTCCGGGAAACTTTGTATTTGCGTTATATTCATGCAGTTGTGCATATTCACGCAACTTACTTAAGATTAAGAGTCTTTACCGCACTTTGTTGTCATTTACATTAGTGCTGCTTTATCGCTTTTCTGTGTTCTTAGTTTACTTTGTGTGTGTACACACATGCATGCAAACACACAAGAGAAGAAGAAAAGACAGATGAGTTGAAGGTGACACTATCAAGACGGTAACTTGTTATCTTAAGTGCAAAAAATGCAAAGTTAATGTAATGACAGACATTGAGAGAGAGAGAGAGAGAGAGAGAGAGAGAGGCGCTCCTGATGAAACTTTTCAAACAGTGGTTTGGACATCGACCACAAACTATTGCAAACAAGGAAACGGCAACAGCAACTGAAATGTGTCCAACTGGTGCATCCTTTGCTCTTAGCTTCCTCTAACTATGTTAGCTAGTCTTCATTAGCAACCAGTGCATTTTTGCTAATGTGGACTTTTAGATGCAGAGTAGTTATGGTGCTCCATATCCACACACACACACACACACGCACGCACACACACACAGGCACACACACACACACACACACACGCACAGGCACACACACACACAGGCAGGCGCACACACACACACACACACACACACACACACACACACACTTACCCCCTCAGGTCCAGGTTGGGCCCTTCCACGGTAGCAAGGACATGTGAGGGCAGACCAGTGTGCTCTGGAGACACATACAGTGTTTCAGGGTCAAGGCTATCCATCCAAGGCCTAGTAGTGCTGGTAACAGAAAACAAACCCACACATACACACAAGAGACACATCAGGACAAGACACAAGAAACCCCAATTACAAACACAGGGCTCTAGGAGTTCGAGGGCCGCTTAGAGCAGCTTAGAGGGCCGCTGAAGCACCGACTCCGTGCTGCTGCTCCATATCGTGGTCTAAACCAATGAGAGAGTCAATAGCGGAACCTCTCAGATGCCGATGCCCAAGGTAAGACGTTCAGATACTGAGATCTTCAGTTCGAAGTCTTTGAGGCACTTTTAATTTGGACTTTTATGTTAGATTTTATATATCTTGAGACATTTTAAGTTTAAATTTCAGCTCAGTGAAGCACTTTAAGCACAAGAACTTTTTCATTACCGTATTCTTCGGACTATAAGGCGCACTTAAAATCCTTTCGTTTCCGTTTTTTTATGTGCATTAAAGCTATATAAACATTTTACAGTGCAAATGCAAATTCCTTGCTGACAGTTTAACCAAAAGGCATTTCCAGTGGAAACTGGCCGACATATCCTCAGCATAACCATGTATAATATCCACAAAACTTAAAGGGGTCATACACACACACACACAATGCACCAGGCTCCCGACTACAGCAGCCGTAATGCTCCGCCAATCCATCAAGCGGTGCAGCTTCGTAGCTTAGCAAAGTTGTACTAAAACATTTTTGACAGATTTTTTAGCGCCGTGTACATAAAATCAGTTCGGTAATAACGGTAATAACGACGGCCCGCTAGCATGCGCTACCAAAAATAGTGCTTTGTTGTGTATCTGACGGACGAAAGCCAAACCAGTCCCACACCACTGAAGTTGCAGCATTTTTACAAACCAGTTCAGGTTCACCTGTTTCATTCAACGATCCACTTTCGCCCTCCTCATTCTCCGTCGCCGCCGTGTGCGTATGAAAACAAAGGCACTGCGCATGCACGTTTTACCCATATTATATCGCGATATTTCTTTTTATTATCATTGCCTCACATTATACCGGTATTACCGTTGAACAATATGATATGGCCCAGCCCTACTGGAGCCTCACAGAGTAATATGCGCTTCAACATAATATTACCGTATTGTGTGTATAGGGACCTCAAAATGGCACCTGAGACATGCTGCTGTGACAGAATTTAACATTAATGAATCAATGGTACAGAAGTGGAGGAATAAGCTGAGTAAAGTTTGACTTATCTGACTGTTTAGTTTCGCTTAATGTGCCTTATTATCTTATCTTATTATCTGGTGCGCTTTATGGTCCAAAAAATATGGTAACTTATCTTTCTTGTAGAAATGTGCTCCAAATAAAGAACAAGATTGTTAGTTAATCCTTTACAAATCAATGTTGTCTGTATGGACAGAAATTGTTTTTAAAAAGTGAACATGTAAAGCTGCGGTGTTAAGCGATGTGGTTAAAAGATTTGGGTCACATAACTTTTGTGCTGGTGCACCTAAGAAAGAAGTTGGTGCTCCAGTGCAACCATGGTAAAGGTTAGTCTAGAGCCCTGAAACAAATATGTTTAAAAAAAAGAAAACAATATTTTACAAAGACATCCAACACATAAATAAATATGCTAGAGCCACTAGACACTCAGGCTAAGTTGGCTTCAGTGATTAGGCATATCTAATCACTTTATCTATCGATGGCAACCCACAGGAAGCATCTAATCTAACTTGGCATACAACTGAACATTAACAAACAAATTATTCATAACCCAGCAATTCACAAAAATATTAAAATGACTGTGGTCTACATGAAATAATGATTACAATACCACATTAATCTTAATTACTGTGTCAAGTCTTTACCAGTTTGCACACTAGTCAATGCTACCACCTCCATCAGTGGTGGGTGTAACATATCCACAAGCTGTTTGCTTGCCACAACTGAAATAAAGCAAAGAGAGCATGCTACTGACTTCCAGACAATTAAATGTTACTGTAGAAACAGGAAAACCTATAAAGTTAAAGGCAACAGCAACTACAGATAGTGTGTCAATAATCTGCCACAATAGTCGAGTATTTCCCAGGGAAATGTTCTTGTTTAAAAATGCCTAGGCCATTGAGTTACAGCGAAATACCAGCTGCAAATGCTGCTGACGCGCTGGCATTGTCAGGCCCTGAATCACTACTAGTGCTCCACATCTGTCTTGTCATTATTTCTATTGTCCCTTATCACTGTTTTCACTTGCTGAACCTGTAAAGCACTTTGGTCAACAATAGTTGTTTTAAATGTACTATACAAATGAAGTTGAAGTTGGTTAGGCCACCGACAACCACATCTTTTTTTCTTAGCACCTTCATAATGTTCCTTAGGAATGTGAAACATTTGAATAATTTGAGATACAAAGTCAAGCCGATGTGAGGGCGATGTGACCAAAAATATTTATCACGATATACATTTGAAAATTTGTGATAACGATATAATTGACACGAGACAAAATACTTTACAACTCCACAACTTTATTAGTGCAAAAAACCCCATCAATGTATTTTCACTTGAACAAGCAGCTGTTTTTTGCATTAAAGTTATATAAAGATGTAACAGTGCAAATGCAAATTCCTCGCTGACAGTTTAACCTAAAGGCATTTCCAGTGGAAACTGGCCGACATATCCTCAGCATAACAGTATATAATAGGGCTGTGCGATATGACCAAAATCTCATATCCCGATATAAGACATCTATTGTCCGATAACGATATAAATCACAAAAATGTAACATTTTCTGTAAATTCTGTGAACCTCGGGCAGCTCGACTTGTGTGAAGTGTTTCCAGCTGCGCGTCGTGTAGCTGAGTCGAGTGTTTTAACCGATGCATGAAACGATACATTTTTAGACATAAGTTGTAACGGCGCCGTTTTCTTTGTGAGTATTTATTACACGGCGTGCTGCGGGGAAAAGCCTGTTCTAACGTTTGAGTCTAAGGTTTATTTTTTAGCACCTGACGTCTTTTTTACTTCTCATCCGTAAATAATCTGCTCTTTCACGTGATTCCGTTTATTTTGAAAAGTCTCAACAGGATCTTGAGCTTTATTGTGAAAGGCTTATGTGGAACATAAACAAGCGGACACGCAATGCTGTTACCGTCGTTGTTGCTAACGACAACGCATAAAAACAGGCGCTTGTCCGTCCGTAGTGTGGTTATATTAAATATAAGAGAAAGAGAGAACTTTAATAAATTAATAATAACTACAGTGACATCAGAACATGAAAAAATATTGCTGTAAACAGTTTATTTTGCGACACCACAAAACAAACGATAGCGTAAAATGAAACGATAGACGCTTTTATATCGTCATCCGATATATATCATTATATCGAACAGCCCTAGTATATAATGTCCACAAAACTTAAAGAGGTTATACACACGCAATACGGTAATATTATGTTGAAGCACAGTACGTATCACTCCGCGAGGCTCCTCCCTACGATAGACGTAATGCTCCGACAATCCATCAAGTGGTGCAATGTCCACTGGAAATGCCTTTAGGTTAAACTGAAACGATTTTATGTGCACGGCGCTCGAACATCTGTCAAATGTTTCAGTACGACTTTGCTAAGCTACGAAGCCGCACCGCTTGATAGATTGTCGGAGCATTACGGCATCGTAGGCGGAGCCTCGCGGAGTGATACGTACTGTGCTTCAACATAATGTTACCGTATTGTGTGTGTATAACCTGTTTTTAAGTTTTGTGGATATTATACATGGTTATGCTGAGGATATGTCGGCCAGTTTCCACTGGAAATGCCTTTTGGTTAAACTGTCAGCAAAGAATTGCACTGTTAAATTTTTATATAACTTTAATGCAGATAAAAACAGCTGCTTGTTTAAGTGAAAATACATTGATGGGGTTTTTTGCACTAATAAAATTGTGGAGTTGTAAAGTATTTTGTCTAGTGTCAATTATATCGTCAGTTATATCGTTATAGTAAATTTTCAAATGTATATCGTGATAAATATTTTTGGTCATATCGCCCTGCTCTGCTCAGCAGTCTACACTTTCAGGCCAGTGGCCACTCTTTAAAGGATTAGCATGTACACATCCTGGACAGGGAGGAACACTGGTTTGATTGGGGAGTCAAAGAGGCCATTTACGTGAAAAGAGAAAGACCATCTCTAGATTGAGGAGTTGGCCTAGGGGTAGCTCATTGCAAACTCTGAATCTTACTCATGGCCACTGATCAGTGGTCAGGTTGGGGAAATCTACAGTCAGAGACTGAAGAAGTGACAAAACGTTTCTCCTGCTGAAAACGCTACCTCCAAATGAACAGTATCAACTTTTTGTGATTTCCTTACTTGGATGATTGATTATCAAGATAGTAAACTGTTATTTTGGTTATATTAAGAGTACATTCATCACTTGCTGTCACACAGCATTTTTTATTTTACTGGAGATGTTAATTCCAGACTTCTCTGACAAAAACAAACTTTACCTCAGCAACAATCAGTTACCTGAGGTTGCTGTGTGAATGCTTCATGCATTAGTATAATTCAGAATTATACAGTTTTCTCTCTATTACTATATTAACTTTAATTGCTAGTGAGTCTTGTGGCTTTGACCAGGAGAGTAGTTTAATTTTCGTATCCAATGAGCTGACCCACAGAAGACTGAACCCTGAAAAACAGCCAGAAGATAAACTGCTGACTTCAGCTGTCCACAATGTGTTTTGGTGCTGGCTGTTCACTGCAGTACGAGTAGCATCCATGTTAGCAGCATGCTATGATCCTCTGCTTTACACTAATACAGGAAGTGATGCACTCCAGAGGATCGAAGATTTAGCTCAGCCCTCTTGGCTATATATCTTCTAAACTCGAGCTTGCTATTAAAGCAGGGAGGCGGTCCTGTTGCCTGGTGCAGAGAAGTTTAACAGTTTAACAGATCAGACTTTAAAAAAAGTCCACTATCTGCGAGAGAGGTGGCAGGGGTGACTTCCGCTTTCGGTGACGTCACATGCGTGTGTATTTTGTACAATACATTTATATTGGACATATTTATGTGCACGTATTCACAAACCTCTCAAGTGAGTTAATGATTCGTATCGCTGTTACCAGATGATACTGTAAGCACAGCTCACTTACGCGAACAACCCAAACTCGTCATGACGTGTTTAAACATTTTTGCCTGGCCATCAAACTCTGCTCCAAGCCCAGCAGCTGCCTCTTCGTGAGTTGTCTGTGTCATTAACGCTAGCGACAACAGTTAACTTAAAATGCTCAACTACTTACCCGGTTCTTTACTTCACTGTTAGTTGGATTTGTGCTTAACAGACGAGATCGTGTTTTGGATATTTGCTTATTATGTAACAGTGTGACGTTTAAAAATATTGCACCGCTCGGAAAACAAACTGCCCACAACACGTGTGGATAACTTGTGGTCTGTCACTTCATAGATTTAACTAGAAGTCACCGTGTAAAATGGCAGTGTCCTTATGCTGAACCATTTCCATTCGGCAGCTGTAAAGGGGGTGGAGAGCTTTAAAGGAACCGGTCAGAACCAACATCAGTATGATATTTGCTTCCTTTTATGTTTGAATGGCTTAACGTAGAATCGTTCCTTGAAACGAAAAGAAGCGATCTTACTTCGTCCTTTCTCTCCGTAACGATGGTGAAAGTGCACGTGACAATTCCCTTGTTCAAAGTGTAACGTGGTACGGTCCATAGAAAGTCGCTATGAGGGACTATCGTTTCCTACTTTCCAGCAAGCCTTTAATGTGGTTCAGTTTTGTTTGTTGTTGTTGTTTTCCCCATTGAAAATAGAAAAAATAATAAAGTTAACAGATATTCATGTTTAACTTTTTAAAAAGGTGTGAAATCTAAATATATTAAAATCAAAAAGCTTTATATAAGTTATCCTTAAAAAGTCAATTGTTCGTTGTTAGTGGCTATATTTCTAATTAGAAACACCTGTTAACTGTAGTTGTGGAAAAACATCATAAAGATGTGAAGATGACAATAACAAATACTTTATTTATCCCATATATGGCAAATTATTTAGTTACAGCAATAACAATAATAATATTACTAGATAAATTCTTTTTAATTTTGAGTGTGCCATACCTGTCGCCATTTGAGCTGTCAACAGCCACAGCGTTTAACAGCTTATGTGAAGGGATGCCAGAAGCTAAAAATAACTTCATGAAAGTTGCAAAAAAAATAGTCAAGTTCAAAATGTAGGTAGCTCACAAAAAAGCTAGTCAGAGACGTGTGTTTATTGTATTTTTTAATCAAAGGATTTTCATTTAGAATGGCCAAGCATCCTGTTTAGCCAGTGAGGCAGCACCGAGATACTGAATTATCCCTGTGGTGCTTTTTCAAATTTTCCTCATTTGTCAAGGATAGTGAAGCTGGTGGACGCAAACACAGGATTCTCAGAATAAACGTTTATTTACAAAGAATAATAATGCAACAATATCTTGAGCTGAAAATCTTTGGAAAAAGAAAAAGGATCTCTCTGCTGCTGAAAAAGTGAAATAGTTGAATGCCTTGGACAAGTAATGAAACCCCTAGATATATCACAAATACTTAAGCGTGATCATTGTACTGTCAAGAGATTTGTGGCTGAGTCACAGCCCACACAGGTTCATGCTCACAAGCAGAAACGGCTGCAGTGGGCCTTGAACTACATGAAGACTAATTTTCATCAGTCTTGTTCACTGATGAGTGCCGTGCAACCCTATATTGTCCATGTGGATGGAGTGGTGGATGGCCACCATGTGCCAACAAGGATGTGAGGTCAGCAAAGAGGTAGTGGAGTCACGTTTTGGGCGGGAATCACATGGAGAGAGCTGGTCGGCCCCTTCAGGGTCCCTGAAGGTGTGAAAGTGACCTCTGCAAAGTATGTGGACATCCTGACTGACCACTTTCTTCCATGGTACAAAATAAAAGAACCATGCTTTCCGCAACAAAATCATCTTCATGCCTGACAATGCACCATCTCATACTGCAAGGAATACCTCTGCATCATTGGCTGCTATCGGCATAAAATTAGAGAAACTCATGGTGTGGCCCCCGACCTCCCCTGACCTCTATCCGGTCTTTAAGTCTGACATCATTAACCGTGTCTGGGCCCAAACTCCGCTGCAGGTCCATAAGCCAAACGATCACTGCGGCATCACTGAGAGTTAAAAACTATTTAAATTCTTTCATCTGTAATAAAATGATCAGCGTGGCTGCTTTACCAGGTGTAACAATTAAGTTAAACATCCAGGCATCCATGAAAATGGAATTTATTAAACTTAACGTAGTTAGAAGTTAGCAAAGAGTTAGCTCGCTAGTTTCCATCTAAATATAATATAGCATGTCCTGACTGAGAGATTTCTGAAACAAATCAAGACGTACAGCTCTGCTATCACTTCTGACATAAATGAAGACAGGAAAGTAAACAGCAGTGACGTTTGTAGGGTTACTTTAGTTTGGCTAGCTGATATATAACGATGTGCTACGTGATCGCTAGCAACACAGCTACGTTAGCATAATATTAACAGTGAAGGGTGGAGGATGAACGCTAACTTCTTTCCACTCGATAAAAGTTGCCGTGAGTATTCTGGATGGTCAGGGACAAATGCAATCGCATGGCAGGATGCTGTAAATGGACCAAACTTCAGGAGAACAACTGAGATAATCCATCCACAATACGAGGTTAGTCATCAATATACTGCTGCATGGGCTGGGCTGTAGTTACATCGTAAGGTTTTAAAAACTGAGCTTTAAAATGATTAGCGGTAATAAAAACCGAGAGGGCGACAGTGATCAGTGACTGTTTTTAGGGGCTTTTTGAGAATAAATAGAATAAGATACAAAGCATTAAAACATGTTAAAAAAAAAAAAAGCCTTATTAAACGCAGGGTAGTTTGGGCCCGGAAGCAGGATTCATCACGTCATCACTAAAAGACCGGATTGAGAACCTTTGAGCATTCTCAAGCAAAAGACCAAGGAGGGTGGAGGTAGTTCACATCCAAAAACCAGCTCTGGGAGGCTATTCTGACATCCTGCAGACATTCAAGCAATAACTCTCCAAAAAGTTACATGGATGCAAGAATTGTGAAACTGCTATCAAATAAGAGGTCCTATGTTAATACGTAACAGGACCTGTTAAGATCTTTTTGATTGAAATAGCTTTTGATTTCAGTAAATATGATCTCCTAATGCTGCAAATTCAACAAATAACCATTTTCAGTTCTTTACAAACTATGAAATATTTTGGAACTCTGTCGTGCCTAATAATTTGAAACAGTGCATTTTAAGTTTTATTTTTAAAAACAGTATGTTTTCATTGGGAGAGTTGTTCAGTAACATTCAAATTATACTAATAAAACTAATAGCTGATGACTCAAAAATTGTTCTGTTACTTGCATCGACTGTTTAGGAAAATTCGAGAGAAATATCATTTGCATAATAATTTGGAATGTGTGTATATAGTACCAAATTACAACAAGGTGCTTTATATTGTAAGGTAACAACTGTACAAAAATATAGAGAAAACCCCAACAATCAAACAACCCCTTTGAGTCAGCACTTGGCAACAATGGGACGGAAAAAAATCCCTGTTCATAGGAAAGAACCTGCAGAACCAGGCTCAGGGACATGTTTGTTTATCCACCTTGAGCATTCACCAGTAAAACACTTCTTCCTTGGATTATTAATTATTAAAGCACTGAATGACTAAAAATGATTGGTCAGTTATCTCATAGCGTTTGGGATCAATAGCTATGAATCTTTCACATCACTGTGGAGCAATTTTGGCCTAGTTTTCTTTGCAGAATTGCTTCAGCCACATTGAATGACTTTCGACCATGATCAGTCTGTTTCAGGTCATGTTAAAGCATCTTGATTTAACTTCAGACTTTTAAGGGACCAGATCATCAGATCATTTTCTTGTTCCATAACCCAAGAGCTCTTCAGCTTCAGGACACATCTGATGGCCAGACATTCTCCTTCCGGCTTTTCAGATAGTCAAACTGAATTTATAAACTCCATCAAATCTGGAAAATCCATCATACCACCACCACGTTTGAATTTGATTTTATGAAACGTGGTGTTAGTTTTATGCCAGATGTAACAGGACATACACTTTCCAAAAAGTTAAACTTTTGTCTCTGGAGACGACAGCAGTGTTGGGGTCATTACTAAATAAAATACTCGTTAGCAGCTCATCACATACATGAATAATCAAACCCCACATTATCCTAAAGACCTCATAGTACTGTGTTACCCCAACAGAGAACTTAACTCTCAGACTGTGGGCTTGCTTGTGGTTCCAAGAGTATTTAAAAGTAGTAGGGGAAGAAGAGCTTTCAGCTTTTAGGCTCCTTTTCTGTGAACCAGCTCCTAGTTTGACTCTATACTTCTAAGATTAGGCTTAAAACTTGCCTTTTTGATAAAGCATATAATTAGGATTAGATCAGGTGACCTCGAATCCTCTCTTAGTTTTGCAACAACTTTAAAGGATCGATAGGAAAAAAAATGTGAACAGTTATTAATGTTGCTGCACCATGAATACCTTTTTTCTCTAATAGCTAAAATTGTATTTAAGAAATTTATGTAGTTTGAGTCTGAACTAATATTTTCACAAAATGGGACATTTTCTCAACATTTGATAGGTTTTCTATGCGAATAAAACAGAACATCGGAAACATTTTCACAATGTTCAACATTTGCAAACTATTGCATTTTGCTTTTATTTAAACAGCACCCCAACGTTTCTAGAACAAGGTCATATAAGCTCTCTGAAGGAAAGCAGAAAACAACTGATGCAGCTGTAAATACTGGTCAATCTGCTGTATTTGGACATGTTTATGTATGGTGTGCATGTTAACATCAGTGTTTGGTGCTGCTGAGAGATTCCCGTATGGAGCAAAGAGGAGGGCAATTCCAGACTGACAGACCAACCAAACACCATCACATCTACAGCCCAACCAAACACCATCACATCTACAGCCCAACCATTAACACTGGTAGAAATGGGGAAAAGTCCTTAAGGTAAATATTCAAAGGGGAAAAAAATCAGTTCATTATTGTTCCTGGAAACTGCTGATCAACATTGCAATCATTTATTGCAATAGAATAAATACAGCAAAAAATAACTGTGGCATGAATGCAAATGATTTAAAAGTATGACACATTAAAAACAGTACATTTCATTAGATGGTGTTGTGTTTACTTTAAGTGAGAATATTATTGTTGCGTCACAACTTTGAGTTTTTTCTCATTTGATGCACTTCAATTCCTCCTTTTTTACTGAAAAACTGTCCTTCGGCCGTCTCACGCGGCGTATCCTTCTGCTGTGTCTGATGCAGGTAGCCGTTATAGAAATCAGCTGCAGTGAGTCTCTTCTTCAGGAGCACTGATCTGAATCCCACCCAGCCATCCTGGAACACACATTAATATAAAACTTCAACAATCAAAAGGACAAAGTGAAACAAAGAAAGCAGTACTACTGCTGCAACATTTCAGGAAGTTTAACCATTTGCTTGTCTGAAACAGACTTTTCAATAAAGGTCTTTTTTCACCATTCTTTGATTATTTTTTGGTCTGTTTCTCAGCACTGCACCAATCAGAATTGTTGTCTGAGGGCCAAGAAAAATGCCCAACAGATTTATTTTCCCAGGTGGACCAGTACAGCTGTGCCATACTGGACCGAGGGAAAAGACACGAATAGGTCTGCTACATTACCTGATGGGAAAAACAAGCAAAAAGAACAACACAGTAGGGAGACCACAGCAACATCCCAGATAAGCAGAACTGTAAATCACACATTTTGAATGATACCGAGCACAATATGCTTAAAGGGAGCAGCCAAGGAAGAAGAACACCCGTGTGCGTGAGCGTGCCTGCATTCAAAAGGTTTCTCCATGAATGCTACTATCCATATCTGATAGTAGCTGTGGGGAGCCATAGCCCTGCCCCTCCAGGAAATGAAGCAGGCATGGAGGATATCCAGGCCCAGACATCTAAAGGCCCCCAGAACACTAGAGTCCAAGGAGGTCCACCGAAAGGGCGGATGCACCACCCTCCTAGAAAAGAGCTGAGCATCACCCTCACGACCGAGCCACCCGCACCAGGACACGCCAAGCAGCCACTAGGAGTGAGACAGTACACACCCGAGCACCCAGACACCAAGAACTACAATGCACCCACAGGTGAGGTCATCAGCCACTGGCAGGGAGTGTGGTGGGGGGAGATAGGTGGGGGCCCGAGATGTTCCCAGAGAGGAAGAGTCTAAGACCCAACCAGACACATAAACGTAGACAAACAGGCACACACAAATATAAATACATACTCTATACCCCAGGTCCAGGTGCCATCCTCCCCAGAGTGGGAATCCGCCCCCAGACACAGGAGATGTTTCCCTTTGCTCTGGGGTGGCACACAGACTGCCCTCTGTCCAGCAGGCAGGCCCAAAAGCCCAGACCCCGACCAGGCAGCCAAAGAAGGGGGTGTGAAGACCCCATACCTGACTCTGCCCGCTCATATGTGGTTTTGCTGCATTGTTACATTCTTTAGCTCCTGTAATTATCTGATGCTGTTTATAGCTCAAACAACATCCTGGTGTAGAGACTGTATGCACTGACAGCTTCTTTGTGGATGAAACGATGGTGCTATAACCCTAAAGCTATTTAAATTTGTGGTGCTTCTACTGATATTTTACAAAAAGTCTTCCTTTTGGTCAGGTGACAAGAAAAAATGCAACACTGCCAAAGTCTGAATGCTGGTATCAAACTGCTCTCACTGTGTGTGAGTTTATGTTGACAGAGTGTGTTTCTCCTCAACAAAGAGTCTGCTATAAAGTCCTCTCCACCTCTGGAGACCATGCTGCTAAGAGTTTTCTCCTCAGATGTGACGGTGAATAAGAGTAAAGGTCCTAATAACATCCGCACACATCCCCAAAATGTGCCAACAGCTAGCTGATGCTACTAGTGCAGATGAAGCCACCTTGGTGGGCCTTATAACTGAATGGGACAAGATGGCCGTCAGGGACGAGGTGCAGCATCTGCCAGAGTGGAGTGCAAAGAACAACTTGTTCCTCATCACGAAGAAAACCAAGGTGGTCATTGCAGATGTCAGGATGAAGCAGAAGCACCCCCACACCACAGAAACAACCACGTCCTGCTGCTAACACAACTTCAGCTCTTTGCAAGCACCTGCACAGACTGCATGCTAACACTAAGAACAAATTACTTTCTTCTAGGAGTAATTAATCAATTACTTCAAAGAAAAGTGTTTTTTGTGTAATACATTATTCTTTAGTAATGAATCCAATACTGATCACAACAACGTGGAGAAATATCTCCAACACGGACGAACATTTAACCACAACATTCAATTAATTTGCACAAATACAATGTCTTTGATATGTTGCTTAACAATGGTGGCAACTGTGTGAAAGTCACCTGTCACCTCACTAAGAAAATAAGGAAAAGTGCAGACGCTATGGTAAGCATGCAGGTAAGAAGGTCAGGGGTGCTCGAGGGAATAGCTGGACCAACCTTGCAGCAGACTGCGAGAGTATTCGACTCCTTCTGAAAGCTCACTGAACCGGGGATGGGGCTCCTTCTTTGATCTGCAAACAGCATGTGAATGATAATGGCAGCACAGTGTTATTGTTATACAATATTGGAATAACATACAGTAGGCACGTTTATGTCAAATTACAACTTCCACAGCTCACTTAGAGGTTCCCACCTCTGATTCTACAAACATTTCTATTTAAAGGTTTACTTATTAACAAAGGTCTACAACACAGATGCAGTGACCTTATCTAGACAGTTTACATGATCATGTATGTTCATTTTTGTGGCTGAGATGATCTTTTTTTTGAAAAACTCTTTTAGTATGTCTGGATTGTTCACTAATTGGAAAGTTTGTGGTTTGAGCCTAGATACTTCTGGTCTGCATGTAAAGTGTCCTTGATACCGAAAGCCCAATTTCCCAGACGCAGAGACCAGAAACTAGTCATCACACTGGCTGCAATGAATGCCTTGAAATCATCCGACTTTCCCCATTTACTATTTCTTGCTTGCAGTAGTCTCACGTTCCTTCTAGCTGATGCAGACCTCACAACTAATCACTAAATAATGTCATTTTTAGTTATCCAGTTTGGATTTCATTCTATTTATAGCACCAAGTTGCAAAAGTTGCCTCATCGCACATTGTCAAGTAAATACTCTGAAATATTTGAAAGAATCTCCAGCAGCAGTCGACCCCCTGTGAGCAAGCCCCGTTGACAACAGTGGGAAGAAAAAACCTTTTAACACACAGAAACCTCTGGAAGAACCAGGCTCAGGGAGGGGCGGCCATCTGCTGTGACTGGTTGGGGGTGTGAGGAGAAAGATAGGACAAAATCCCAATGTGCAGGAGAGCTAGACATTAATGACTAATGATTAAATGCAGAGTGGTGTATAAACACATAGTGAGTGAAGAAGAAACACTCAGTGCATCATGGGAAGTTCCCAGGAAGCTAAACCTAGTGCTTCCTAACAAAGGCTACGTTCACACTGCAGGCAAAAGCGCATCAAACCCGATTTTTCTGACCCTCTGCGACCCATCTATCCATCATGGTGTGAAAGTGTGAACGGCACAAATCCGATATTTACAAATCCGATCTGGGTCACTTTCGTATGTGGTGCTGAATCCGATACATATCTGATGTTTCAGAAAGCTGCTGTTTGATGGTCATGTCGCATTAAATCTGTCTTTTACGTCACCGACACAAGACAGACGCCAATTATCAGCGCCCGATAAGACATCGTGAACGCTTCCTGGCCATCCAGTGTAGATGTCAGTGAAACTGTTGGGAAGACAGCGTTGGAGAAACGTGAACATTTTATTTGTACTGTATAATCTGCAGATTCTGACAGAAATCTGCAACTATCCTTTGAAGCAGCGCTCCTCTAAAACAGCAATAAGGATCATTATTAGGTTATTTACATTATTATGTCAATAACAAAATAACTTAAAGCAAAAATTGGGAAACGTGAAGTCTGAAGTCTTTATATTAAGGTCCATCAGTCAAACATACTGTTGCTCTGGGTCTAAACAGAGCGCGTTGTGTGTGACGTCTTCTTTTGTGCATGCGGCTGCTTTGAGCGTTCACACTAGAGCGCGTTTGCTGTCACATTTTATTTGTAGTGTGAACGAGCAGACAAGAAAATCTGATTTGATCAAAAAATCTGAATTGAGCATCAAGACCTGCAGAGTGAACGTAGCCTAAGGGAGGATTCATGGTAACTATATGCTGTACCAAAAGGGAAAATCCTAAGCCTAATCTTAAAAGCAGCAAGGTGACTGTTTCCCGAATCCAACCTGGGAGCTGGTTCCACAGGAGAGGGGCCTAAAAGCTGAAGGCTCTGCCTCCCATACTGTTTTTAAATACTCTAGGAGCCACAGGTAAACCAGCAGTATCAGAGGAGCTATTGTGGTGATATGGCACTATGAGGTCTTCACAAAAGATCAGGCCTTGTTACTTAAGACCTTGACTGTGAGGAGGATTTTGAATGTGATTCTGAATTTTAGCCAAGGAAAAGAAGCTGATATGGGAAAAATATCCTCTCAAGTCCAGGTTAGTGCTCCTATTACTGGATCAACTCAAGGCTTTTCTAAAAATAGAGGCTGTCAAGGCAGCTGTGATTTAATGAGAGGATCCAATCCTCATATTTTCCCTGGTTTGCATCTTTTAGAAGCTGTTGAACTACCCTTAACTTTGAGTCACATGACCTGTGCCTCTGTTGGCCAGCTTCTTGTTCACACCAAAAGATCCCAACTCAAGGAGAAATATTTGGGCACTTTATGCATAGAATCTGGCCAAGACATTCATTTAAAACTCCACCAACGTCACAAACACTCATACGGTCTGTTTACCTGATAATGACACATGACATTTTCCAGCAAAATCCAGAAGTTTTATTGTTCTGTTCATCCACATAGTCCTCAAAGGGATCTGATGTAAGAGAGGGGTCATTGTTGAGATCTCCAAGAGAGTTTGGCATGACTCAGTTATGCAGTGAGCCTTACCCGGGACCCGACTGCACGATACAGACGGTCAATTTGGTCACAAGTCTGTTCCTCCCACACAATCCAGCTCATGGACATCTTGATTTTTGGGGCTGTTGGAGGAAATCATGTTGAACGTTAGAAGACCAGTTTTTCATTCAGACAACTATATGTATCCAGCTCAGGGTTACGCACCAAATGTTGCACCAGTTTGTCCTTGTTCCCTTTGATTTTCCATCCTCTCAGACAGTGACATCAATGTGTTAATCAGCTGCAAAAGCACGCACAAGCAATCATGTTACAGTCCTGCTGGTAAAAGAATAACCATGTTCTTCAACAGTTCTGACATTGTGGGAATGTTAGTAAAAAAATGTAATTCATTTGCAAATCTCAAAACAGCGACACATGGAAACGTTTCAGGACCTCGAGGAGGTCGAGACCCCTGATCTTATCAGTTTAACTGACAACAGATAATTACAATGAATGGGTTTAAAAGGAGTATCTGAAGGAGGTCGTGTTTCTCTGGAGTAAAGCTGGGGCAGAGGTTCAATAATCTTTACCAAGGTGTGGCTTGTTATCAGTTCAAAACCCTGCATCTCTGATGTTATGGGGGTGCATTAGTGCCTATGGAGCTGGCAGCTTGCACATCTGGAAATGCTCTAACACTGCTGAAAGGTGCATATATTTGAAACAGAAGACTCCTGTTGCTGAACTGGCCGGCCTGCAGTCCAGACCTTCACCAGCTGAGAACGTTTGGTATTGAGATGTTGCTGCCATAAAATTCAAAATGAGCTCATATTGTCCTTAAAATGGGAATTTTTCTCAATGTAAACATTTAATAGATTTTCACGTTCTATTGTAAATAGACTGGGTTTGTGAGACTTTCGGATCACTACTTTTATTTACATTTTACATAACATCCCAACTTTTATGGAATTGGAGTTGTTGTTGTTGTATCAACTCACGAGATGTGCTCCCATTGTGGCTAGAGTGCCTCCCAGCTCATCAGCAGTGCAATTCTCAGGGACCTGATAGAGTTGCTGGTTGAGAATAGGCCCCACATCAAACCTGCAGGGTGATATTGAGCTCTGTTATGGTTGTTATCAGGAAAAAGAAAAGACATTTATCTGCTGTTTACCTGTGAGGTCGGATCTGGATGATGGAGACTCCTGTCACACTGTCACCATGCAAGATGGTGTGGAAGATAGGAGCTGGACCTCGCCATCTCGGCAGCAGGCTAGGGTGAACATTCAAAATCCCACTGAAAGAGAATGCAATGTCTGTTTGTGTGGACAATTTATATACAGGTTCTGATTTCATGCCTGGTGTAGAACAGCTTCAGTCAAGCCCATAATTATTCATACCCCTGCACACTTTGACTTAAAGTTACTCTTATTTAACCAGCGAGTTGGCTTTTTTTGACCGGACATGACATGGGTGTCTCCCAAAAGATAAGACGTTGCACAAGAGGTATCGTTGTGGGGGGAAAAATCTCAGCTTTTATTTAGAAAGCTTCCTATAATTCAGGGGTGGGCAACTCCAGGCCTCGAGGGCCGGTGTCCTGCAGGTTTTAGATCTCACCCTGGGTCAACACACCTGAATCAAATGATAAGTTCATTACCAGGCCTCTGGAGAACTTCAAGAAATGTTGAGGAGGTAATTTAGCCATTTAAATCAGCTGTGTTGGATCAAGGACATCTAAAACCTGCAGGACACCGGCCCTCGAGGCCCGGAGTCCGACACCTGTGCTATAATTGCAGAACAGCTTTTTTGCACGTCTCCACAGGTATTTTCACCCATTCATCTTTAGCAATGGGCTCCAACTCTTTCAGGTTGGAGGGTCTAAGACCCTTTAGCTCCCGCCACAGATTCTTAATTCAAGTCAGGACTCTGGCTGATGAGCATTTGCAATCCTGGCGTCCTCCTCAGTCTGCATCCGTGGAACCCAACAGTGTGCAGTATCCGTTGGACTGTCTGCCACCAACAGAGCCCAGATTCCCCAGGATGGCCTTAGTGGTGGACCTTGGATTCTTTTTCACTATCTTATCTGGCCTGCACAGGTGTGGCCAGCACAGGTGTGTATTTTTTAATAACACTTTATGCTGTAGCCACTAGAACTTGAGAATATTTAGATAGGGCCTTGTATCCCTTTCCTTGTGAGCAGCCACAAAGCACAGCCGGAGGTCCTCACTGAGCTTCTTTGTCTTAGCCATGACTTTCCACAAGCAACTGCACCGAGCTGCTGTTTTTCACCCGATTTCGTCTGATCTCGGAAGCTAGACAGGGTTGAGCTTGGTTAGTACTTGGATGGGAGACCGCCTGGGAATACCAGGTGCTGTAAGCTTTCACCCCAACCGGTCGCAGCAGATAGCCGCCCCTCCCTGAGCCTGGTTCTGCTGGAGGTTTCTTCCTGTTAAAAGGGAGTTTTTCCTTCCCACTGTCGCCAAAGTGCTGCTCATAGGGGGTCATATGATTGTTGAGGTTTTTTTTCTCTGTATGTATTATTGTAGGGTCTACCTTACAATATAAAGCACCTTGAGGTGACTGTTGTTGTGATTTGGCGCTGTGTAAATAAAATTGAATTGAATTTCGCCTGTTGTTTTGGTTAAAAAAAGCTGTTCCCAATTAATCAGGGTCATTAGGATGCTTTAGAACAGCTTGGACTATTTGAAATGGTGATATAAATTTTTGGATTTTCCCAGAGACTGACAGTTTGTGAAGGGTATGAATCATTTTGGACATGACAATTTTGATCAAATCTAAATAAAAGCGGAGAAATATTTTTTTCCCCCCACAATGATACCTCTTCTACATCGTCTTGTTATCTTTTGGGAGACGCCTGTGTCATTTCCAGTCCAAATACAAACAAAAAAAAAACCCTCGCTTGTTAAATAAAAGTAACTGTAAGTCAAAATGTGCCAGGGGTATGAATAATTATGGGCTTGACTATGTCTTAGAGCAGTGGTTCCCAAACTTATTTTGCTGGGCCCCCCTTTGTTTTACAAGAAAAATGTTCCCCCCACCCCCCAATTGCAGTTTATTTCACACCTCAAACATTTAGTAAACAATTAAACTCTAATGACACCATTCATCTAGATCAGCTATTCCTCCCCCCCCCTCCCAAAAAAAACCAAACAAAAAGAAAAAAAAAAAGAAAATCCCAGGGGGCCTATCCAATCTTAAATCTTCACTCTAATCAAAATACAAGAGGAAGTCATATATGTCCTTGATTTGGGGGGGAATCACTAATCTAGATATTCGTTCATTCTGTCTCTGTGGATGTCAGCAGAAAGTGCTAACAGAGATTTTATGATTCGGGTGTGAAAGCGAAACATTTCCACAGCTTACCTGTAGACTAACTGGACCTGTCAGTGACAGGGCCAAGGGTTCAGCCTTTTCTTTTAATTTGTCACCCATCATATGTACACTGTATTTATGTGTCTCTCCACAGTATCATCTATTTTGTTTTACTTTCTCTTCCCAGTGCATTTGCACGAGTTTACTGAGACGTTAAACTGATTCTTAAAACAGAAAAGAAAACTCTGATTACAACAATCAACCCCCCCTTGAAAAACCCAGGGGTGAGAGCTATAAGAGGCCGCCCTGGGTACTGACGACACTGTCACAACATTTCAGAGACAGTGAGATCACAGCACAGCACGGCACCAGTCCCCAGGTTTTAACGATTGATCAACGATAAATGCTCACTATGGAAACTTGCTGATTAGTCTCTCAGGAAGTAGGCAGCCAAAAGACACGACCACACCAACATCAAACCGTCCATTCACATCATCAGGGGGCCAACTGTGTAGTGGAAGGTGGTTCTCTTCAGCAAACCTCTTCACTGGAACATCACCAGCCAAGGTAACAACTTCAAGGGTCTCCACTATCCCTTCACTGGTGCTCCTGCAACACAAAAGGAAGGGTTGAGTATAAAAAACAAACTGAAACTGCAGCACCTCAGCAGTGTGTTCAACTCTGTAGGACAAAAATATGTTTTAAAGTCAAAACCAGATACTAAAGGCTCAATTTTGCCAGGAAATCAAAGAGGAAAATAGAGCATTAAAGTGATTTTATTCATTCCCTCACTTTTACCGGCTTTGTGTTTGTGTATGCAGTGAGATTCCTGATCACGGAGTCGGGAATTAAACTACAACACACTTCTGTGTCAATGACGCCCTCATCTGTTTCCTGCAAGCTAACGATTCTTTTAGTAAGCTATTCCATCAATTAGTACTTGTGTCTTATTATTTATCATTCATAATTGAATGATAAATAACATGACAAATCATAATTATTCAAAAGAGAAAAAATAAAGATCTTTTCCATTTTAGAAAGTTTTTGTTCTATTTGTCAAAAAATAACCAAGCCCACTGACTGTATGTAAAGACAAACATTTCTTAAATGCAAAATTATATAAATACACTAAAGTACAGTCTAAGATCAAAGTCAAACAACATCAAATATAAAGGCATAAACCTTCATTCTGTCTTTCAGGGTTTAGTAAGAGTTTTACTCGCCCATGTAGATTTTATTCACACACTTCTCCTGAATAAGTTTCTATTGCAGGTAGTTTTTAGTCGAGAAAGTGTGCAATGTCTTGTTTTCATGGTGACAATGGCGCAGCACAGAGCCGTGCATTAAGCGAAGAAAAGAATATGTTTTTTATAATTGAATTATTGTAAATACTCAATGAATAGTTGCAGCCCTGCCCTATCTAAATGTTTAAATGTACATAGGACACTGGAGTTGCACATACAGATAAAGCCTGGTCCTCCCTGTGGGATGTGTCAACTGTTACGAAGCCACTATCATTCAGTTACAGAGTATTACCAAGAGGTGGCGCTTTCCTCAAAGACTTTGACTTGTTTGAAAGTGATAATAGTGTTTTAGTATTTTATGCAAAGACTGTTTCTCACAGAAGTTCACACCTGTGTGTTTATGTACACTCACTGATCAATGAATATGATACACATACTGAACTTCACCACTATGTAATCAACCACTGACATTAGTGCAATTCAGTGAATGTGAACTTGTAGTTCAAGACAACGTGCTGAAATTAAAACTGAGCAAAGGGCAATGCATTGGCAGAGAAAGTGACTTTGATTGTTGGTGCCACAGGAGCAAATCTGAGGATTTAAAAAAACTGATTAGCTACTGAGATTTGAAGACGACTGTCTGAAACAGGAAACACGTCCTCTCCCGTTAATGCGGCAGGTAAATAATCAACAACAGTGCAGATTATGTTAGCGCGATCTGCCTTATTACAAACCTACTCTTACTGTGCATTTAGGTGACCATGATGAGACAGAGTCTGGCTCAGATGCTGGCAGTTCTCGCTGCAGTCTACCGTAGCGTCTCCTTTCAGGCAGGATAGACGAATGTCAGCGAGCAGTGACTCAGTTTGTGGTCAAAGGTTTGCAGCCGTTTGCCAGCAGATGATTTTCAATAAGTGAATGTGTTTAATTGTAGGCAGGGACATTACTGGATATTCTTGTGTAATTGCTACAGAATAATTTATGTTATACTTTGTTATTGCTACAGAAGAATATTTATTTTATTATTTTACATTTACAGTTTTTTCCTGTGACGCCCCATTGAAGAGCCGTAGGCTGTGGATCTCTTAAGATCTCACTGTTGGGTTTGTAAGGCCATGTTACTCCTAAATTTCTGTCTTGTTCAAAGAGAAGATAAAAAACAAAGTTCTGAGCTAATCGACCTCAGTGTTCTCCTTTTTTAAAAAGAATCGATAAAGAATCGAATCGTTAAACAGAATCGAAAATAGAATTGGAATCGTGAAAATCTTATCAATTCCCATCCCTACCTGACCTCCCTGTCAGGTAGGGACTTAAAATCAATCCTTTGATTCTTCTGAAAGTCGACAGAGCCCCTTATAATCCCGTGTGCCTTATGTATGAACTCTGGTTGTGTTTACTGACCTGGAAACGATTTTATGTGCACGGCGCTCGAAAATCTGTCAGATGTTTCAGTACGACTTTGCTAAGCTACGAAGCCGCACTGCTTGATGGATTGTTGGAGCATTACGGCTATCGTAGGCGGAGCCTCGCGGAGTGATACGTACTGTGCTTCAACATAATATTACCGTATTGTGTGTGTATAACCTCTTTTTAAGATTTGTGGATATTATACATGGTTATGCTGAGGATATGTCGGCCAATTTCCACTGGAAATGCCTTTTGGTTAAACTGTCAGCGAGGAATTTACATTTGCACTGTTAAACTTTTATATAACTTTAATGCAGATAAAAAACAGCTGCTTGATTAAGTGAAAATACATTGATGGGTTTTTGCACCAATAAAGTTGTGGAGTTGTGAAGTATTTTGTCTCGTGTCAGTTATATCGTCAGTTATATCGTTATCGCAAATTTTCAAATGCATATCGTGATAAATATTTTCGGTCATATCGCCCTGCTCTAGTGTCAGCTTTTACAGGAGACCTACAAAAAAAAGAAACATTAGCTTGCAACTTCATCTTGTTGAACTGCAGCTTTGCACTAGTGCTGCAGTCTTAAACATGCTGCAGTTAGAAACTTTTGCTGTGTTACATGCAGAATTTGGTGGTTTTAAACTAGTGTGACGAGCTGATACAGAGGAGCAGCCACACTCCTCAGTAAAAACAAACCTTTATCATGCACTGCATAACACAGAAACTGTAGTCCAGTACGGTGTAAAACATGTTAGATCTGACTCATGTTCACTCTGAAAGTCTGCTACTGATCTCAGTAAATGTTAAAGAGCCGTTTCCTTGGTTGTGCCAAAGGTGATTTCAGATGTGTGTTTTCTGTTTAATATCTTTGCTTATATTGTTAAAAAGTCAGCAGTCAATAGGATTTACAAAGAGGTTACATTTAAAATAAATAAATGACCTGAGGTATTGCATACCCTGTTTTCTGCGTTATAATCTATCTGGTCATTTTTTAATGTCAATAAGAGTTTTACAGTCATAAATAAATGATACATAAACGTTGTTTTGCAAAAAGCTGACGATCACTTTGTGGCACAGCACAGTTCCTGTCTGTAAATTTACAGATGTGGATAAAAAAAGCTGAAAAAACTCTTCTTCAGAAACTACTGCATTTATTATTTAATAAAACTGACGGCACTCTGTGCTAATACATTTGGAGCTTATTTCGTATTACATTAAGTTAAATAGCACGTTAGGCAAGAGGACGATTTCTGGCAGGTTAAACTGCTGTGTCTGAAGAGGAAACAATTTCAACAAATTCATTAAGATTAATTTCAATAAAAAAAAACATTACAATGTTATTGCAAACTATTGCTCCTCTGTGTGTGATATGTGACATATGTAACACGTTGCAGTGTGAAACCCTGTGTGCACGCCTGTAAGCGGCTTGTGTGTGACTCGCACCTGCAGGATGTGAGAAGTTTGAGAGATTCCACAGCGAAGTGATCAGTGCCAAAAAACAGGAGCCTCCATTTGGGTTTTGATGCCGATGACAGGACTCGACATAGCGGTCTCTGCCCGCGGTCAGCGTCGCCCCTCCACACTGTCCCCACACAGCAACGCTGACAGCGCTTCAACGTTTCCACATAAGCTCTTATTGTCTTGGCGCTCGTCCACATACTGGAAGCAGCGTCGGCCCAAAGTGTCAGTTCAGACGATGAAAAACTTCCTCAGTTTGTCGTCGTTTTGACCCACAGGAAGCCGCCATGTTTCTTCTTCTTCTACTACTTCCTCCTCTTCTTCTTTATGTTTATTGGCGGTTGCAAACAGCAAAATGGTGCACTACCGCCACCACCTGGTGTGGAGTGTGGACCGAAACTTCCACAAAAGAATAAAAAAACAAACATTCAAATCCTCCCAAACAAATTAGTCCTATAATGCCCTCTGTGTCATATTTGATACATGAGTTTCTGAGACCTCCATCTCATCAACATGATCAATACTTGCCATAATTTGTCCATAAAATGTTATGGACAAAACTCTTTGTCTAAAATTAACATTGTTGTTAACAAAAAGTTGCCAAAACGCCCAATGTATCAAATGCAATACAAAAAATATATAATAAAAACATATTATACACAACATGATATACCAAAGAAAATGTGGATTTTGTTATTAGGATTATTAAACATCTCAGTTAAAAAAGAAAAAGAAAAATAATTTTCTGGCTATTTTTGATGGGTTGGGTCTTACAGGGTTAAAAAACAAAATATGGCCTGATAACTTTCACTTCTCAAGTTCTTATGAAATAAATCAACCAAGTCCAGTTTCACTTTCATATCACCCAGCTTTTTGATCAGTTGTCTTCTTTCAGCATCATATTTCTGACAGTGCATTAAAACACGTTCTATTGTTTCTTCTTCTTTATTGCAGTCACGCTGTCCTGTGTGGTGTTTTTCTATTAAAAACAACATACTATTCAATCCAGTGTGCCCAAATCTAAGTTGAGATATAACTGTCTCATTTCTCCTGTTCCTTCCTATGCTTCTCATTTCTCCTGTTTTCCTTTGGATTTTGTAAAACTATTATTGGCAACTATCAAACCTTTGAGTAGCCGAGCAGCTGAATAGGGGAATAATATTGTTGAATAATGTGGACGTCTTGTTATTTATATATTCCTCACTGCGGACCCAGAAACCAGCTGGTTGCTACTATGTGAGGAAGATCTGATTTTATTGAGTCAATATTCATTCAATTCAGTCAATAAAATACTGAGTTTAGGAGCGGTAGTCTTAGCTCCCTCCTCCACATTCTATCCATGCGAACTGCTGCTGCTGCTGTCAGTTCCCTATAGGGGATTGTGACTGGTTTTAAAGGTGCCAGCCTGGATTTCCCATTATCAAGGAACTGTGTATCTGTGAGCGACTGTTGTGCAGCAGCAGGCAGGTAACAGTGTCATACCCCTTCTCACTCGCATCTGCAAGGTGGTGCAACTGACCAGTGGTCATCTCTCCAAAATCAGGAGGTTTTAATCCAATCACTTGTAGCCTTGATATTTAGGCATTTAGCGAGCGCTTCTGAGGAGTGAGTATAAAGGGAGTAAAGTTTTTTAACTGTCAGGTAATTTCAAATGCAACATCTCTATTAGGGAACAGACATCAGCTAACATACATCTGTGTGTGCAGTTTATCACACAATGTGTTGCCAGCTAAATGTCCAGCTACTGTATTTAGGGAGAGAAAAAATGTGGAATAGCTTTTCTCAGAGGAGGAGAAAGACGGGACAGGAGAGGTAGAGGTGCGATTAGATTTAAAGGTAGTTCATTTTTAATCACATACTGGATCTGTGTCTGATGTGTTTTGATAAATTATGTATTTTCATATCGGGAAACATCCTGCAAAACAAAGTTGTGTTATTCAAATGTTGCATGAAAATATTCAGTAGTTTAGTACATGATAAACTGGTTAGCTGGTAGTACTGTGGTGATTTCACAGTAGGCACTGTGTTGGACTGGTGTTCAGTGGCTGTGATGCTCATGGTCAGTGTTGGGTCACATCGAGTGTCGTAGATGAATTCGTCATTAATCTGACGATGCTTAGATTCATTCATTGAATTCCACCGTCATGCTAACTGCAAAGGTCTAGTATAAAGAAAATATCCACTATACTGAAAATGTAGGAAACGGAAATCAGCCAAGTTATCTTGTGAAACATCTGGTGACTTTAACACCTGACTTTCTGTTTAGGTGTGGAGGCAAAGTCCCCCTCTACCAGGTGGGCAACAGAAAATAATTTTTACATGTCTTTGTCACTACATGTGTCCTACAAAACAAGCTGAGCAGATTCGTTACAATTAGAATTTCAAATGGAATAACATTTTTATTCTCGTGTATTAATATTATTAAAATATTAAAATAGCACAAGATTCATTTACCTCTGCATAAAAATAGATGGTAGACTCGTCCTTCAAGGAGCAACTTTTTACTTTTGTGTACATTTCAAAGCCTGTATTTGTTGACCTTTACTTGAGAAAAGAAGCTGAATCAGTACTTCAGCTTTTAGTCATTTTTGACACAAGTATCTGTACTTCTACTTAAATACAGAATGTCTGTACTTTTGTCACCTGTGCTGTAAATGTTCATTGTTCACCTTAAATGAAAGGGCTTTGGTCACGTTTACGTATCTGTACGTACGTAACTGTTACATGTTACGTAAGTACGCACTGAGTTCCGCCAGATCCAGGGGTGAGCAGTCGAGCGACACAAGGTCGTTACTGCAGCGGTTAAACATGATGTCTATAGCTGCCCGCTCAGGGGTGTTTTCCCCTTACATGCAGGCCACCGCTTTCGCAGTTGCGGGGCCGCTGAAAGCTCTTGTTCCCGGGGTTGTTGTAAAGGGAGAGAATATTCTGTTGAACCCGAAGAAACAGTTTTTGTGTCGCGAGTCGCTACACGGTCAAAGCCCAAAGACAGGCCCTGCTGTGACAGTTAGCATCAATGGTAAGTCTTGTCATTGAATTTTAGCATTATCTGAACTGTAAATGTTAGCCTTTTGTTTAGAAAAAGCACATTTAACGTTAACGCCTATATCCTGATATATTTGTCAGTAGGATTTTTCCCTCTCAAGTTTATACAGTCGGCTGCTGTTAGCTTTCTTATACAGGCAGTTAGCCTTTGGGGCTAAAAGGAGGCTACAGCTGACGTGAGCGTTACGTTAGTGTTAGATAATCAGGACTGACAACATCACCTCAGGGCTCTAAATGTCTGATACAAAACCTCTTTTAGAGGCTCTGTTAAGTACCGCAGTGTGCGTGGCGTGGCGTTGTTGGGGTCCGTGTCACCCAGCATGCGTGACGTCTCCTGCTCTGTGTGCGTTTCTCCTCTTAGGTCGCAGACAAAACTCGACACACATGAACTTATCGTTGCACTAAATCAAGTAATCGTATTTTTTGCTCCATGCCTAACTATCAGCCCTGGGACTGATTTGAAGAGTGTAGTTCTGATTCATTGTACAGCATGTTTTTAGGCTCACCTGTCTGTTCCCGATTCTTCACTGTGCTCCACATAGAAAAGTTGAGCGGTTGGTTTTCCCCCTCTGGTAACAGTCAGTTGAAATGATAAGAAGGTAGCATTGTCTAAACTTGCTCTTCACTCTGAGCTTACCTGACCAAGGACTCAAAGGTCCATCTGCCCAATTTGAAGTCAAAGCTAAACAGACAAGAGCCGCAGAGGCTTATAACATCATCTCATTTTATAGCCATCTAAAGTAACATGAGTAGAAGTAAGTAGTAATAATATGCTAATAATAATCAGGCGACGAGTCACCACCAAAAGTTATAGCACACCGTTCCCAATTGAGCTGCTCGAAATGATATAACTTGTGGGGGTTGTCTCAAAGCTGCGAGGCGAGTGTCACGGCAACATGTGAGGCTGAAGATGGAGAATAAGAATAAATATGGCAAATAATAAGTGTGCTCTCGCATTGGCACTCATAAATGTCATGTGCTTCTGTAGTGTAGGTGATCAGATGTGTTTTTGATGTTTTTTTAACCTTGTAGTCTTGTAACTTCTGCATTATATTGAATGTTACTGCCTTATCCTTGTTAGTAAGAATATCAACATCGTGTTTGTGTTTCTTAAATAAACGTTTTTATATTTGCAGAAGTGCATTTTGCATTTTAAAGGAAACAAACAAACCAATAAATGCAGTATACTACTTAATTTAGACAAAGGATCCACTAATTTAAAGCTGGAAACTTTAAAGCCCAGTTGCATTTTTTCAAGCTGTTGAGGCTGAGAAAAACCTGTTTAACTCTTTGTTTGCAGTAGAGGTGGTCTGCTATCATATTATCTGTTTAATCAATTATGTCCAGCCAGTCACTGGAGAACAAATGTTTTCAGATGTGTTTGATGCAGCACATGTATGCCAAGGAAAAACACGATATTAAAGACACTACTTGTCTCACCCTTATGTGTAAGCTGAAGCTTCCTGGCCACCGTCAGGGAGTCAGTCTTCCTCTTTAACTGCTGGGCAGAAGCTGGTAAGGACACTGTTGTGGTGGTCCTTGAACCAGCAGCTCACTGGAGAGGCAGATCTGTTTAGAAGATCATTTAGTAGTCTCTAGTTTAATTTGCTTTGAATGAATAGTTTGGGCACCATTCATTGGTGATGAGTCTTTACTCTGTTTAATCCCAGCAGTCTAACTTCAGCTCTTGTTTTTGCAGGATCTGCAGGAGTCAGATTTGCTCATACAGACATCAGAGTACCAGACTTTTCTGACTACAGGCGTCCAGAGGTGCTCGACCCCAGCAAGTCGTCTCAGGACAGCAGTGAATCCAGGAGAACCTTCTCTTACCTGGTTACCGGGGCGACAGCGGTGGTGAGCGTCTACGCTGCCAAGACGGTGGTCACTCAGTTCGTTTCTTCCATGAGTGCCTCAGCTGATGTCTTAGCCATGTCCAAGATAGAAATCAAACTGAGTGACATCCCTGAAGGCAAGAACATGACCTTCAAGTGGCGAGGCAAACCGCTGTTTGTTCGTCACCGCACAGAGAAGGAGATCGCTACCGAGGCTGCCGTCAGCCTCGCAGAGCTGCGAGACCCTCAGCACGATAAGGACAGAGTCATCGACCCCAGCTGGGTCATCGTGCTGGGAGTGTGCACACATCTGGGATGTGTACCCATCGCCAATGCCGGCGAATACGGCGGCTACTATTGCCCCTGCCACGGCTCGCACTATGATGCCTCTGGCCGCATCAGGAAAGGCCCCGCCCCCCTCAACCTGGAGGTACCTTACTACGAGTTTCCAGATGACGACACAGTGATTGTGGGATAAATGGCACTCACAGGACTGAGATGGCTTTGTACTTCAGTGTCAGTCCGTCACAAATGTGTTCAGCTGTGTTAGTGAGAAGATGTTGACGTGTTCGAAGGGTTTAGTTCCTTTCAGCTGCTCACTCGAACATGAGAGCACCTCTGCTGTGTTTTATATAATGCCATAAAGGCACATTACACGTTAAAAACAAGGAGGAGCTTTTGAGTTTTGCATTCAGACAGTTGACTACACTTGGAAAACTTCATAGTCTTCTTTCCTTTCCTGAGTGCGACTTGAACATGATAAACATCTTGAGTGATATAATCTATCTCTGGAGAACAAATGTATTCAGATTTGGATAATAAAGATTTAATTTTATTTGACAGCTGTGTGTCTGTGTTAAGCCTTTGTTTACCTTCAAATACATTCTGTTGATGTTCAGGTCACATCCAAACACTTGGACAGAAGATAAGTTGAGCAGGTGTACCTTTTGGGATTTACTTACCTGAATAACTGAACATGCATCAGGACAAAGCGCAGATGTGTTTGCGATAAAGTTACAAGCCTCAGAAGAACTGAACTGACAACCTCACTAAAGCAGTGAGGAGATTAAACTGTCCATGAAAAACTGAAACAAAGTTGTGGACAGAATTATAACAAGTAACAGGTAAAGAAATGTTAAAGGTGTAATTATTGGGCATAATGGGATAGCATATATGATTAGGATGGACCAAACAAGAATCCAGTCAAACTAGACTACAAACAAGATGCAGTTTGAGTATCAGCTAAGGAGCACATTCCACCTCAATGAGATTTGGACATGTGTTTAAAGTGCCATGTACTATAGCAAATGTAGAGACGGGATTCCACCTACAGTACATCCTGCAGCTGGGGAGTGTTGCATTTGTTTAAAATAAATAATACAAAATAGATTAACATATGTGGACGCAACCAAAATGGCAGGGATAGTTCTTCTTTTGGAAGCTCCCTGAAGGGGTCGCCACAACGGCTCATCTGCTCCATCTCACACTATTCCAGCATCTTCTGTCACACCAACTATCTGCATGCACTCCTTCACTGCACCCATAAACCTCTGCTGAGGTCTTCCTTTTGTCCTCCTGCCTGGTAGCTCCCTCTTCATCATCCTTTGTTCACCCTCCTTCCTCTGACTCTGAGCTGTCTCTCTGATGGACTCATTTCTAATCCTGTCCATCATTGAGCATCCTCAGCTCAGTGCCACTGTCTCCAATCTATATATCAACCAAACAAATATTTTATTGTGAAGCACTTTGTGATTTAATTTTCTGTGAAAAGTGCAATATAAATTAAAATGGACTTCCTTATAACTTAGATATTTAAACTCATCTGTCTTCACTGTCACTGTTAGGAAGGAAGGAAGGCTCAGGGTTTAAGTAATCAGCATCATGGGCTCATCCGATTAGAATGAGAATAAGCAGTCATCTAATCATTCACAGGGTTTTTATTCTCAAATCAATAAAGGAAAGAAGGAAAGACACACATGGACTGTGTCCCAATTCAGGGTCTGCACGCTTGAAGTACGCATTTCAAGTGCGATCACGTCACCGCCACGCGACGACGGCTGTCCCAATTCGAAGTGTACTTCAAATGCATACTCCAAATGTGCCGTCGATTTCCCCAAATATCAAGCGTGGTCCGGTGCACGCTTTGTGGTCCCATATATCCCACAATTCATAGCGCGGCGGAGGGTGTGGATAATTTTGCCACAAAATACGACAGAAGGGAGCGGCCGAACTGTCAAAAGTAAGTACTGAACATGACGTCACTTAATTATGTGCGAATGTTTAATAACGAAGAACATTAAAATATTGCCGACATGTGGCCAACAGCAAAATTATGTGACATTAGTGATGTTTGTGCTTTCAGCGTTAACGTGGTTTTACAGCCTCTATACATATATATATATACCTATACACACACATATACATATATATATATATATATATATATATATATATATATATATATATATATATATATATATATGTGTGTGTATAGGTATATATATATATATATATATATATATATGTGTGTGTGTGTATATGTGTGTGTATATGTATATATATATATATATATATATATATATATATATGTATAGAGGCTGTAATATATACAATATATATATATATACAATATATATATATATATATATATATATACAAAATATATATATATATATACATGGTACAAAGTACCATGAAGTCTCAAGCATCAATGCACCAACTAAACTGCAGCTGAACTGACTGCTTCATTCCCTTCTATCCATGTTGTACTCCCCTGTCATTTAATGATGTGTGCCACAATGTCAAATGCCCTGCTCTTTTTGGAGTAGCACTAGGTATTTTAGATGTTTCGACTTTTGGATTTTTTTTTGTAATTTTTATATTCTAAGGTCTAAGATTCATGCCACACTACAGTTATTGGCAAAATCAAGGGCCTGTCCTTCCATGATGGTATGTACCGGTGGTACATACCATCATGGAAGGACAGGCCCCTGCACGGTATGTACCACCGGCAGATAGAGGAGGTGGCTGATATCCAGAAATCCTACCAGTGGCTGGACAAAGCTGGACTGAAAGATAGCACAGAGGCACTAATCATGGCAGCACAAGAACAAGCTCTGAGTACAAGATCCATAGAGGCTGGGGTCTATCACACCAGGCAAGACCCCAGGTGCAGGCTGTGTAAAGATGCCCCAGAGACAATCCAGCACATAAGAGCAGGGTGCAAGATGCTAGCAGGCAAGGCATACATGGAACGCCATAACCAAGTGGCCGGCATAGTGTACAGGAACATCTGTGCCGAGTATAACCTGGAAGTCCCGAGGTCTAAATGGGAGATGCCCCCAAGGGTGGTGGAGAATGACCGAGCTAAGATCCTGTGGGACTTCCAGATACAGACGGACAAAATGGTGGTGGCTGACCAACCGGACATAGTGGTGGTAGACAAACAGAAGAAGACGACCGTAGTGATCGATGTAGCGGTTCCCAATGACAGCAATATCAGGAAGAAGGAACACGAGAAGCTGGAGAAATACCAAGGGCTCAGAGAGGAGCTCGAGAGGATGTGGAGGGTGAAGGTATCGGTGGTCCCCGTGGTAATCGGAGCACTAGGTGCGGTGGCTCCCAAGCTAGGCGAGTGGCTCCAACAGATCCCGGGAATAACATCGGAGATCTCTGTCCAGAAGAGCGCAGTCCTGGGAACAGCTAAGATACTGCAGGACCCTCAAGCTCCCAGGCCTCTGGTAGAGGACCCGAGCTTGAAGGATAAACCGCCCGCAGGGGCGTGCTGGGTGTTTATACATATATATATATATATACATATATATATGTATATACATATATATATGTATATGTATATATATATATATATATATACATATATATATGTATATACATATATATATGTATATGTATATATATATATATATATATACATATATATATGTATATACATATATATATGTATATGTATATATATACATATATATATACATATATATATATATGTATGTAAACACCCAGCACGCCCCTGCGGGCGGTTTATCCTTCAAGCTCGGGTCCTCTACCAGAGGCCTGGGAGCTTGAGGGTCCTGCAGTATCTTAGCTGTTCCCAGGACTGCGCTCTTCTGGACAGAGATCTCCGATGTTATTCCCGGGATCTGTTGGAGCCACTCGCCTAGCTTGGGAGCCACCGCACCTAGTGCTCCGATTACCACGGGGACCACCGATACCTTCACCCTCCACATCCTCTCGAGCTCTTCTCTGAGCCCTTGGTATTTCTCCAGCTTCTCGTGTTCCTTCTTCCTGATATTGCTGTCATTCGGAACCGCTACATCGATCACTACGGCCGTCTTCTTCTGTTTGTCTACTACCACTATGTCCGGTTGGTTAGCCACCACCATTTTGTCCGTCTGTATCTGGAAGTCCCACAGGATCTTAGCTCGGTCATTCTCCACCACCCTTGGGGGCATCTCCCATTTAGACCTCGGGACTTCCAGGTTATACTCGGCACAGATGTTCCTGTACACTATGCCGGCCACTTGGTTATGGCGTTCCATGTATGCCTTGCCTGCTAGCATCTTGCACCCTGCTGTTATGTGCTGGATTGTCTCTGGGGCATCTTTACACAGCCTGCACCTGGGGTCTTGCCTGGTGTGATAGACCCCAGCCTCTATGGATCTTGTACTCAGAGCTTGTTCTTGTGCTGCCATGATTAGTGCCTCTGTGCTATCTTTCAGTCCAGCTTTGTCCAGCCACTGGTAGGATTTCTGGATATCAGCCACCTCCTCTATCTGCCGGTGGTACATACCGTGCAGGGGCCTGTCCTTCCATGATGGTTCCTCGTCTCCCTCCTCTTTCTTGGGTTTCTGCTGCCTGAGGTATTCACTGAGCACTCGGTCAGTTGGGGCCATCTTCCTGATGTATTCTTGGATGTTCGTTGTCTCATCCTGGACTGTGGTGCTGACACTCACCAGTCCCCGGCCCCCTTCCTTCCGCTTAGCGTACAGCCTCAGGGTGCTGGACTTGGGGTGAAACCCTCCATGCATGGTAAGGAGCTTTCTTGTCTTTATGTCAGTGGCTTCTATCTCCTCCTTTGGCCAGCCTATTACCCCAGCAGGGTACCTGATCACGGGCAGGGCGTAGGTGTTGATGGCCCGGATCTTGTTCTTACCATTCAACTGACTCCTCAGGACTTGCCTGACCCTCTGCAGGTACTTGGTGGTTGCAGCTTTCCTAGCGGCCTCTTCATGGTTCCCATTCGCCTGCGGGATCCCCAGGTACTTGTAACTGTCCTCTATGTCTGCAATGTTGCCTTCTGGTAGTTCAATCCCTTCAGTTCTGACTACCTTCCCTCTCTTTGTTACCATCCGACTACACTTCTCCAGCCCGAACGACATTCCAATGTCATTGCTGTATAGCCTGGTAGTGTGGATCAGTGAATCGATGTCTCGTTCACTCTTGGCATACAGCTTGATGTCATCCATGTACAGGAGGTGGCTGACAACTGCTCCGCTCCGTAGTCGGTATCCGTAGCCAGTCTTGTTAATGATCTCACTGAGGGGGTTCAGGCCTATGCAGAACAGCAGTGGGGACAGAGCATCTCCCTGGTAGATCCCGCACTTGATGGTGACTTGTGCATATATGTATATGTATATATAAAAAAAAAAACACCCAGCACGCCCCTGCGGGCGGTTTATCCTTCAAGCTCGGGTCCTCTACCAGAGGCCTGGGAGCTTGAGGGTCCTGCGCAGTATCTTAGCTGTTCCCAGGACTGCGCTCTTCTGGACAGAGATCTCCGATGTTATTCCCGGGATCTGCTGGAGCCACTCGCCTAACTTGGGAGTCACCGCACCTAGTGCTCCGATTACCACGGGGACCACCGATACCTTCACCCTCCACATCCTCTCGAGCTCTTCTCTGAGCCCTTGGTATTTCTCCAGCTTCTCGTGTTCCTTCTTCCTGATATTGCTGTCATTCGGAACCGCTACATCGATCACTACGGCCGTCTTCTTCTGTTTGTCTACTACCACTATGTCCGGTTGGTTAGCCACCACCATTTTGTCCGTCTGTATCTGGAAGTCCCACAGGATCTTAGCTCGGTCATTCTCCACCACCCTTGGGGGCATCTCCCATTTAGACCTCGGGACTTCCAGGTTATACTCGGCACAGATGTTCCTGTACACTATGCCGGCCACTTGGTTATGGCGTTCCATGTATGCCTTGCCTGCTAGCATCTTGCACCCTGCTGTTATGTGCTGGATTGTCTCTGGGGCATCTTTACACAGCCTGCACCTGGGGTCTTGCCTGGTGTGATAGACCCCAGCCTCTATGGATCTTGTACTCAGAGCTTGTTCTTGTGCTGCCATGATTAGTGCCTCTGTGCTATCTTTCAGTCCAGCTTTGTCCAGCCACTGGTAGGATTTCTGGATATCAGCCACCTCCTCTATCTGCCGGTGGTACATACCGTGCAGGGGCCTGTCCTTCCATGATGGTTCCTCGTCTCCCTCCTCTTTCTTGGGTTTCTGCTGCCTGAGGTATTCACTGAGCACTCGGTCAGTTGGGGCCATCTTCCTGATGTATTCTTGGATGTTCGTTGTCTCATCCTGGACTGTGGTGCTGACACTCACCAGTCCCCGGCCCCCTTCCTTCCGCTTAGCGTACAGCCTCAGGGTGCTGGACTTGGGGTGAAACCCTCCATGCATGGTAAGGAGCTTTCTTGTCTTTATGTCAGTGGCTTCTATCTCCTCCTTTGGCCAGCCTATTACCCCAGCAGGGTACCTGATCACGGGCAGGGCGTAGGTGTTGATGGCCCGGATCTTGTTCTTACCATTCAACTGACTCCTCAGGACTTGCCTGACCCTCTGCAGGTACTTGGTGGTTGCAGCTTTCCTAGCGGCCTCTTCATGGTTCCCATTCGCCTGCGGGATCCCCAGGTACTTGTAACTGTCCTCTATGTCTGCAATGTTGCCTTCTGGTAGTTCAATCCCTTCAGTTCTGACTACCTTCCCTCTCTTTGTTACCATCCGACTACACTTCTCCAGCCCGAACGACATTCCAATGTCATTGCTGTATAGCCTGGTAGTGTGGATCAGTGAATCGATGTCTCGTTCACTCTTGGCATACAGCTTGATGTCATCCATGTACAGGAGGTGGCTGACAACTGCTCCGCTCCGTAGTCGGTATCCGTAGCCAGTCTTGTTAATGATCTCACTGAGGGGGTTCAGGCCTATGCAGAACAGCAGTGGGGACAGAGCATCTCCCTGGTAGATCCCGCACTTGATGGTGACTTGTGCATATATGTATATGTATATATAAAAAAAAAAACACCCAGCACGCCCCTGCGGGCGGTTTATCCTTCAAGCTCGGGTCCTCTACCAGAGGCCTGGGAGCTTGAGGGTCCTGCGCAGTATCTTAGCTGTTCCCAGGACTGCGCTCTTCTGGACAGAGATCTCCGATGTTATTCCCGGGATCTGCTGGAGCCACTCGCCTAACTTGGGAGTCACCGCACCTAGTGCTCCGATTACCACGGGGACCACCGATACCTTCACCCTCCACATCCTCTCGAGCTCTTCTCTGAGCCCTTGGTATTTCTCCAGCTTCTCGTGTTCCTTCTTCCTGATATTGCTGTCATTCGGAACCGCTACATCGATCACTACGGCCGTCTTCTTCTGTTTGTCTACTACCACTATGTCCGGTTGGTTAGCCACCACCATTTTGTCCGTCTGTATCTGGAAGTCCCACAGGATCTTAGCTCGGTCATTCTCCACCACCCTTGGGGGCATCTCCCATTTAGACCTCGGGACTTCCAGGTTATACTCGGCACAGATGTTCCTGTACACTATGCCGGCCACTTGGTTATGGCGTTCCATGTATGCCTTGCCTGCTAGCATCTTGCACCCTGCTGTTATGTGCTGGATTGTCTCTGGGGCATCTTTACACAGCCTGCACCTGGGGTCTTGCCTGGTGTGATAGACCCCAGCCTCTATGGATCTTGTACTCAGAGCTTGTTCTTGTGCTGCCATGATTAGTGCCTCTGTGCTATCTTTCAGTCCAGCTTTGTCCAGCCACTGGTAGGATTTCTGGATATCAGCCACCTCCTCTATCTGCCGGTGGTACATACCGTGCAGGGGCCGCACATATATATATATATATATATATATATATATATATATATATATATATATATATATATATATATATATATACATATATATGTATATATATATATATATATATATATATATATATATATATATATGTATGTGTATATATATATATATATATATATATACATATATATATATATATACATATATATACATATATACATATATATATACATATATATACATATATACATATATATATACACATATATATATATGTACATATATATATATACACATATATATATATATGTATATATATATATATATACATATATATATACACACATATATGTATACAACATTAGCTAATTGTTATTTACTAACTAATCTTAAATGACTGTTCAGTACCGAAATGAAGCCCAACAATCATGTTTTACAGTCCTGTGGTCTCAGCCTCAGATACTCAACTAATCACAGTGATGTCATAAAAAATGAATGAGCAAAAAAACATTTTTCTCCTTCATTTCTGTCAAACAAAGCTGTATGAGACGTTTCTCGCGGTTAGTATCATGGTTGCTAGGCAACCTGAACAGCGCGACGAAGGCTAGACCGTCCCATTTCACAAGCCTCTCACTTCCACACTTCTCGTATGCACAGTACTCGTACTGTGCGTACTGTACTGAACAGTTATTTAAGATTAGCTAGTAAATAACAAGTACAGTGCGTACTTCAAGCGTGCAGACCCTGAGTTGGGACACAGCCATGGACTGCCAATGCTCCGCTGCCCCGTGTGGGAGTGAAGGAAGAGTGAGCCAAGAGTAAATGCAGTCCTTATATAACGTGTGACAGGTGAGTGCAAATAAAGACCAGCACCACACCCAATCAAAGGTGAGAGAAGTAAACAAGGTGCATCTGGTGAAGTGAGTGGGTGTGCTGGGATGTGCTAAAGGTGGGTCTTTACAACAGCCGCCCCCATATTTCTAGTGAGAAACATGTTGATATGATCAGGATCAGTCTTCTTCAGGAAGCGGGGGATCAGACAGCAGACAGGTGGGTATAGGTTTTATCCTGTGCTAAGACCTCCACAGTTCTGATGCGGTCATCTGGGCTTTTCAGCAGGCGTGTCACTCTTCCTACAGGCCACAGAGCACGTGGAAGGTGTGAATCCACGTGACAACAGTCACCTTTCATGTTACATATTCAGGTGGAAAACCTGTATCTCTCTAATTCACATACATGTATTCTGTTTTGCTTATACTGACATTATAGTTTCCCTCACTTCCTCCTTACCAATCCTCTGCTCTTCCTGATTCAGGAGCTGTGCTCCATCTGTCCTCCTCTCTTTCAGTTCATCAAAGCACTCTCATATCTGAACACATGCTCTTCACTTCTAAGCACATTTTGATCTCTATCCTTAATCTGCTGCACCCTTTCCAGCTCGTTCTCTCAAACAGTGCAAGTCATTTCTCCTTAGCACCAGGCCTCACAATTCAGTTTTATTTATATAGCACCAAATCACAACAACAATCTCCTCAAACCACTTGTAACCCTACAAATTATACAAAGGAAATGGAGAAAACCCCAAGAATCAATATAATTCCATTTCCCTATGAGGAAGCACATCGTCAGTGGGAAGCAAAAATTCCTTTTCAACAAGAAGAACCAGGCTTAGGAAAGAGGCAGCCATCTGCTGAGGGGAGGAAGACAAGACAAAGACCTGCTGTGGAGGAGAGCCAGGGATTAATAATTAATGATTAAATGCAGAGTGTAAACACGAGTGAAAAGGGGGAGAAACACCCATTAATAGACCTTCCAGAATCTTTTTATATGCACAACAAGATGTCCTTTTCTTTCTTGACACAGAGGATATTCACCTCTCCACAAGTGTGCTATAAAAATGAATCTTTTTACAGCCAGCAGTTAGCCCGCAGGCGTTTGACCAATGAGTCACGTACCTCTACAAACAGAAAAACCAAGGTTGCAACGAGGTCATATAAATAGTAACTATGCAACAGGGTCAAAGACCTGAAAAGCAACCGTCTGGACTTTGGTTTAAAGACTTTGCCGCACTTTTGTGAGAATGAGTTTCATATTGATATCAAAGATTAACAGGACAGCATGACTGAGTTATAGCAGAACAGCAACCGGCTTCAGCTTCACATAATAGTTCTGTTTAATGATTCAACAAAACATCACAGTGTTTGTGTTTATGGGCTTTAACGCAATCAGCGTTCAGAAGAAGAAGGCGGAGTAATGAAACATTGGGCAGTCTCCTCCCCATGCACTGTGGAAAGTCTCATTTTTAGCCTTCTGCCTGCATAGCACAGATACTCTCCTTTCTTCTGCCAGAGCTGGAGCATCAAAAAAGTAAGTACACGATCAGTAAATATAGACTGTTTCTTGTGATTTACATAAGTGTAACCAGCAGGTTTCTATGGAGGGGAAAGTTGTTTCACAGTTTGTTACATGCTGTTTACAAAAAAAACCCAAAAAACAAAACATTTCTTTTTGTGCCACAGACTAGTGCCCTGATTCTTAATTTGAGGTGAGGGACAGACGACTGCAGGTCCATAGTGCGTCAAACAATGATTTTATTAAAACACACATATATATTGGAAGCACGATCCCTCACACAGCATCGATCTTCTTCGAACAATAAATGAGCAGTCACATATATAACATAGTTGATGACGAGCAACATGCGTCAACACAGATAAATGACCTGCATCAGTTCCAGTAATTCTTGGACCTAGGATATATTCTAAAAAAGAGCATTTCCTTCCTATGTTCCTCCACTATCGCCAGATGCTTCCTGTTATTTCACTTCACTTATCTGTGGAATTAAACTGTCACGTATGCAGGTACAACTTGCAGTTTTGAGCAAAATTACAGATTACAGCGGCCCCTGCAATGAAAGATTATTATGTAATTCAGCTAACACCTGAAATACAAACTTTAATGTAACACCAACAGTTTCAATAAATGCATTTCAATAAATTCTCTAATGAAATGATAATGATAAATCATAAGTGATGCAACAGTAATAATAATGGTTATGAATAGTAACAGTAAAATAATTTTCTCACACTAGTTCTGAAGAGAGGGACATGTTTTATCAGAAACAAAGTAAGTATTACATCTGTGATCCAAAGGTGTGCTGAAAATAAGACTTTGCAGTCAAACAGCACTAAGAAACAAAACGGGGTAGTCTGATAGAAGTAATTAAAAAGGGAAGAGGGATAAAGACATTAAAAATTTGTTATGGATAAAATGAATGATTAGTACTAATAATAATTTTAAGCCATTAAATTAGGATGATGGTGAGAGGTTAGCTGCTGAACCTTTTGAAAATCAGCAGTGATAATGAGTCAGACTGAAGCTTAATGCCACATCCCATATAAATGTCTTTGAACACATTCCCAGAAAGTCGATTTCATTTTGAGATGGAGAAATGTTTTGTCACAACCAGGTGACTTTTTCATCCTCAGCTGACCGCAGGTTTCTCCAGCCTTCATAATCATTAATTATACCAGCTGAAAATTTGTATGTAACAATCATAAAACTGACCTAATATTCAAATGTATGGTTAGAATGTGACTTGTACTCTAAAAGTGCTTTGAGTGGTCAGTAATATTAGAAACACATTATGGAGATTTATATTCAATTTTATTTTATTTATACAGCGCCAAATCACAACAAAAGTCACCTCAAGGCGCATTATATTGTAAGGCATACGCTACAATAATACATACAGAGACAATCCAATCATATGACCCCCTATGAGCGAGCACTTTGGCGACAGTAAAGCAATATCCAGAGTGTGATTAGTGAGTGGTGGGTGGGTCTAATAAGAGATTAAATGCCGTGATTTTAGCATCTACATGGATGTTAACATCACTCAATAATGATTTTATCTGAGCTGAGCACTAAATCAGATAAAAATGCTGAGAAATCAGACTAAAACTCTCTGTAAGGCCCAGGTGGATGATAGATGATTGCAAATAAGACATTTTTGAGTTTTCCAGCTGGGGTGGACGATGTTAAGCATCAGGCTTTCAAATGAATTAAAAGTCTGTCTTGGTCTTTCATTAATTAATAGACTGGTGTGAAAAATTGCTGCCACACCTCCCCCTCGGCCTGTGCTTTGAGATTTCTGGTAGTCAGAATGACTCGGGGGTGTTGACATATTTAAACTAACATAATCATCCTGCTGCAACCAGGTTTCTGTAAGGCAGAGTAAATCGATTTGTTCATCAATTATTAACTCATGTACTAACAGAGACTTGGAGGAGAGAGACCTAATGTTTAATAATCCACATTTCACTGTTTCAATGCTTAAGTTGTTTTTTGCTCACCATATTATACTTAAATGCAAGGTATATATCTGGAGTTGACTGGCTCATCACATACTTGTTCAAATAGATCTTTACAATAAGATTTGTTCACTGAGAGACAGACAGAGACGTGATTTCTGACACAGCTGACACTCTTCAAAGTTGCATGGATGAAAGCATGTCCGGCAAAGCTTTTAGACTGAACAGTTGTGTTGCTTCATCGGTACGTTTGGTCCAGTGGGTAATCGTGGCACGTGGTCTAAACTTTGTCTCTCTGACCCATACATTATATGGTTGCCTTTTAAAAGAATAAATATTATTTGAAATGTTTTATTTATATATTTTTATGATGATTCTGGTGACACCTACAAGCTGAAATATGTCAGTCAAGCACTAAAGGTGTTTTGAAACAACGTGAACACTATACAAATATTATTTTTTACTGGCTGTGGAAATAACACACACACTATTCTCTATGTACTGCTGGTTCTTTGGGTGTGTGCTCACTTTCCTCTTGGTTGACCAGAATAAATCTGTCACATAAATCTGCTCTCTCTTATCTGCATGTAAACATGTATAAAAAACATAGTTAGTTTAGTCTTTGCTCTCAGACTGTTTTCCTGGAGAAATATATGGAAGTTCCTGAAATTGTTAAATCAGAATAGAATAGAATAGAATAGAATAGAATAGAATAGAATAGCTGTCATTGCACAACAAAATGTAACCCTCCTGTCAGTGGTACAAAAGATTAAAAGTGCAAGATAAGGAATAAAAGAGATGAAATAATGTGCATATAAAAGAAATGTACTGATAATAAATAAATGTATAGTCATGTATGTTTGATATCAACAGGATGATATTGCTGCACTTTATTATATTGTACAGCTTCTATTGAGTGTTCTGAAAGAATCCCCTTACTGTTTTTCAGATATGTTTGATGCCAGGATCTTACTGTTGCTGTTCCTGTCTGGTAAATAACCTTGTTATTCAAACACATTTTGAAATGATTTTATTAATACTTAATATAATATATACAGTCCCGATCAAAAGTTGAAGACCACTTGAAAAATGGCAACAACAAAAAACAAACAAAAAAACAATATTTTGCATGGTTGGATCTTAACAAGGTGCCAAGTACAGATTCAACATGCAACAAGAAGAAATGGGAGTGAGACAAAAAATTGTTTGAGCAGGCAATTTATTGAAAACAACGCTTAAACTGAAACAGGTGTGGTCATTAAACTTGTCAAAAGTTTAATGACCACACCTGTAACCCCCCTCCAAAACAGAAGTCAAGGTTCCAAACATGAACTCAGTAATGAGTAGCGTTATTGTTGATCACTTCAAAAGTTTGATGCGGCATGCTTGATGCAAGCATGAGGTGAGGTGAGTGGTGAAATGGCCTGCATTTGTATAGCGCTTTACTAGTCCCTAAGGACCCCAAAGCGCTTTACACGTCCAGTCATTCCCATTCACACACACATTGGTGATGGCAGCTACATTGTAGCCACAGCACTGACAGACAGGACACTGGCGCTAACCGGGCCCTCTAGGTGGGCCCTCTGACCACCACCAGTAGGCAACGGGTGAAGTGTCTTGTCCAAGGATATTTGGCATGCAGCCAGGAGGCAGTCTGGGATCAAACCACCGACCTTCTGATTAGTGGCTGACCTGCTCTGCCACCTGAGCTACAGCCACCCATGGCTGAAGACAGCTGCATGAAGGGCATCTACTGTCTGGAACTGTTGTCCATTTTTGTAAATTTCCCTTTCCATCCTTCCCCATGGTGCAAATGGATGGTCCAAAATTCTCCTGGAAGAAGTCCCTTGTCCTGCGGTCTACTGCAACGTTGTCCTGTTGAAAAACCCAGTCATTACCACATGGATGAGAGCCCTCAGTCATGAGGGATGCCGTTTGCAACATATGGACATGGCCAGCGGCCGTTTGACGCCCCTGCACCACCTGAATCTCCATTGTTCCACTGAAGGACAAAGCACCCCAGGTGCCCCCTCCACTGTAGCGTGTAGAAAACATCTCAGGTGGGATCTGCTTGTCATGCCAGTAACGTTGGAAACCATCAGCACCATCGAGGTTTAATTTTTTTCTCATCAGAGTAAAACTTTCTTCCACCTTTCGATGTCCCATGTTTGGTGGTCTCTTGCAAAGTGCAAAACAGAGACGAGGCCATTGAAGACGTTTTTTGTTTTTAAAGCCCTTCAGTCTCAGATGTCGTCTGATGGTTATTGGGCTGCAGTCGGCACCAGTAAAAGCCTTAATTTGGGTCAAGGATTGTCCAGTGTCTTGACGGACAGCCAATTGGATCCTCTGGTTCAGTGCTTGTGACATTTTTTTGGGTCTACCACTTGATTTTTTTGTTCCATAACCCTCAGGATCATCTAAGAAATTCCAAATGACTTTCTTACTGTGTCCCACCTCAGCAGCGATGGCGTGCTGTGAGAGACACTACTTATGCAGTTCAACAACCCAACCACATTCAAAAAGGGTTTTTTTTGCCTTTGCCGTCAGAACATCATGACAGTTTGACTACCTGACAGAAAATGACAATGAATTGACATTTTTACACAGATTTGGCCTTTTAAAGGCATGTGGTCCTAAACTCTTGATCAGCTGTAAAACAGCCTGTTTCAGTTTAAGCGTTATTTTAAATAAATTGCATGCTCAAAAAAATGTTTAGTCTCGCTCGCATTTTGTCTTGTTCCATGTTGAAGCTCTACTTGGAACCTTGTTAAGCTCCAACCATGCAAAATATCATTTTTTAAGTGGTCTATATCTAACGTTGTTATACTGTCAACACCTGCAGGGGCAAGAGCATTCATGATCCACAACACCCAGCACAACCTGTGTCTGGAAGATTCAGCAGATACAGGTGAAGTCCAATTGAAGACATGCAACCTAGACTCTGAATATCAGCAGTGGATCTGGATCAGTCGGGACATGCTGATGTGTGTCGCATCATCTAGGTGTCTGTCAGCCCAGCACGAAGGGCCAGTGCACACCCAGGACTGCCACGGACCCGAGGTGGATGCTGCTTGGTTAATATGGGACTGTGACCGGGACCAACTGATCAGTAGAAAGCTATCAATGTTTCTGTCACACAATGGCCAGCATGCGATCCTCGTACAAAACAGCAAACACCCAAAGTGGAGATCTCTGGATCTGGATCAGGGGGACATCTGCCAGGAAAGATTCAGTAAGACTCAGTAGTTATTGAGCAGAAAGCAGCTTTTCTGTTCTTTGCACACTTTTCACACTGAAGCAGGATTTATGGTCCACCAAAGACGGCGTGTTCACTGCCCACTTTAGTCCAGGGCCTGCCTGTAGGCCTGCAGTCTGTTGTCAGATGGAGGCAGTGTACAAAGTGTGTGTAACAGCTGGTCTGCAGGCCACTGTTGCTCTTTTAGATTTTGGTCTATCAGCCGGCAGCAGAGAAGTTCTAACGCACAAAGAATTAAAAACAATGAAAATGTCCACCGCAGCTTTTTTATGTTGAATTTTTGTAGTTTAGTGAACTCTGCTATCACTCTTTCCTCTTTCTGACTCACTTATTAACCAGTCTACATTTATGTACGCTTCCAACAACATGCAGTCAGGATATTGGATGACTGCACGGGAATGTATCTAGGGTGGGTGGGACCCCCACCATTCGACTGAAAACATGTACGCGGACACACCGTAAATCCTGCTTTAGCAATACGCAACACGTTCACATATAAGTAGAAAAGGAACTCAGACAAATTTAAAGTGAAAGTGCAATAATGTGATTTCATGAAAATATATTGAAGTAGTCAAAAAGTAGTTAATATTAAGTATTCTATTAAAGTGTTAACTTATCACTTTAATTCTTCAGCTGAAAAAGGTGGAGCTCATTTAAACTTCAGTGAACTTCTTTCACTAATCTTGTCTAAATCAAACTTGTCCATACATTGCTATTGTGCTTATTAGTGACCTGTGTTTTTTGATTGCAGTAAAGGTAGAAAAGCAAAGAAAACTCATTGCAGCACATTCTTGTCATGAGAGACTGTGAGTCAGCCAGCAGTGGTACGTTATGTTGGATCCACATAACGTACTTTGTATGTGTCAAAGTATCCTTGGGCACGACACAGAATCCCAAGTTGTCCTGATATATCCACTGGAGTGTGAGTGTTAGATCAAAGTGTATAGATAAGAGCTGTATGAATGTGTGTGATCGTGTGGATGAGACTTGAAAGTGCTTTGAGGAGGTCAGGTCACAGTGACCTGAATCTTTGGCCAACAAAATCTTTACAGTTTATTCATTCTGTATGTTTAATGAGCAGCACATGTAAATGGTAAATGGACTAATTCTTGTATAGCGCTTTTCTACTCTCCCAGAGCACACAAAGCGCCCAACATGCCAAAGTCACCCAATCACGCAGCACTTTTCTTCTAAGCTTGTTAGTGCTTCCTAACATGCGTACACATTTATAATGCGATGGATGCATCGCAGAGCAACTTGGGGTCAGTATCTTGCCCAGTGATACTTGGCAGTAGATGACCGGCTCTCCTGCCACTTTATTATTACTGGTACAGAGACAAATTTAAGAGCTGATACTGAAATTCTCAGTTTGATCATTTGTGTTTGACAATCAAAGCTTGTGTGGGGTCTGTCTGTGTGTCCTCTTAAGGACATAGGAGAGCTTCTGACGATTCGACGTACGAGGATGAAGCGCAAACAGGAGAGCTGACCGCTATGACAAAGGAACAAAGAGAGTATCTACGTTGGTTCTACCGCACAGAGGACCGTAAGTGCTGCTCCTGCTAGAATACCTGATCCAAATGGATGTGTAACATGAAATACTTGGTCATTTGGATAGTCTTTTTCCTGAGACATCGTATGCTGTGTGAAGTAGCATAACATAAGCAGCATGGAAGGTGATAGGAAGACAGCATCTGCAGACTGTTCAAGTTTCCTTTAAGTGTTCTTTATTTTCTGGCGTCGCCTTTCAACAATTGTTTCACAAAAACATAAGAACCTCTCAGTCAAAATCTCACCTGCTTTATATAGAATTCCACTCACACCTGGACCTCATTAACCTCCACCATTGGGAAAACAGGGTAGACTAAATAACACAGTCTAGACAAAGAAACAGGAACAAAATCATTTTCCACTTAAACTCATTCACCCAACTAAACAGTTTGAAAAGTCAAACTCTTCACTTACTCTGACTCATGAGGTTATTTTAAATGAAATAAACAATTTTACACAAAAGACACACCCCTTCATTTGGTTACACCCAATTGACATAATCAGTGACATCATATCCTATAAAATCAGGAAGTACTGAGGGCCCTTCCCGCATCCCCTGTTTTACACATAGGACCTGCTCAAAGTAACACACAATGGTAAATATAGCCAAGCTACATAAACAAATGAAAGATTCAAATCAATTAATGATGAAGTGACATTTAGCTTTAAGATGAAATGAATATAACCAATGCTACCACAAACAGATCCGGGATAGTATGCAGAGCCGAGGTTGCATGTGCTGTGTTTACATTAAAGTAGTGATGGGTAGATGAGGCCTCGTGAAGCGTTTCAGCACATTCCCCAAACTGTATCAATACTGAGTCGACACAGTGTTGCTGTTTTGCTCCATACTGACACCTGCTGGACCTTAAATATCATTGCAGGCAACTTACTTGAGACTCAACAGACACTGATTCATGACCTAGTCATACTTGTGCACACTGTAAGCTATTGTACTTTCCATGGAATCATTTTATATGTTTTACATTGCAACTATTGCAGAAAATTAAAATGAAAGTATTGTGAATGTAATATTACCCATTTAAATGTAATTGACTCAGAGTTTATTATAATTTTTATTCAGAAAAATTCGGCACCTTTTAAACACAGCTTGGCGCGTTGGCAATGATACAGCAGCTGTATCGATCACGTGACTTTTTCTTAAAGCGACGCACGCACCGATACAGGTTTCACTCTGTGAGCTTGAGACATGCGCCGGTGCGTCAGTGTTGCTGGACCCATCACTACATTAAAGCATTATGATAGACTATAATATAACAGAACACAAAATAACAATATATGCAAGTGACAAATAGCAAATGAATTCTGTCCTAGCCACTTTGTCACATGCTGAAAGCTTTTCCATATAGAAAATGGAAACTTTTTGGGGGGGGGAAGCTAAATGATGAAGCTCAGAGCAAGAATTCTGCTCAGCAGTTTCTCAGCTTCATGCTGGTGAACCAGACCACAAGGGTCTTGACACTGGTTCATTTTCATTACTCATTAGGCTGTCAGGGGGAATAGCTGTGAACAGCTCGGACAAAATGCTGTTAATTTACACATTTGGCAAAAATGTTGATACCACATATTTCAGTAAGAAAGCGAGCATTCAAAAATCCAGAAAAATTCACTGACTAAAAGGTTAGTGTTGTTATGTTGTAATGCTGTCAGGTAGAAAATACTTTTATGTCAAATTTTTTACGTTTTCTAATCAGGGAAACATCTCACATCTGTAGATACGCATTTGTTTTGAGGCTAACATTCTACAGATGATCAAAAATAAAAAGTTGGGAAATACTGACAAGCCCTTATTTAACTCGTGTGTGTATTACTGATTCTGCAGTGTGCATATGCTTTTCTCATATGAAAGAGGGCAGGGAGGTTTTCAGGTTTTAATTATCCTCGTGTTGCAGAAACCACATGGACATTTGTACTGCTGGGACTGGCCTTTGTCTGCCTTCTTGTTGGTTTTCTTCTGCTGGGAATGGGAGCCATGGCAAATAAGTATGACCCGAAGTTGTTTGACTGCTATTTTTTTGAGAGCGAACATACTGTATATTATATTAAAGGTTTCTGTACCAACTCAAACAGGAGCAGGAGGAAGATAGCAGAGTACAAGGCTGCAACATCTCTGCTTCAGAAAAATGAAGATCAGGAGCTGCTCAAAGAAAACAGCACACACCCAGCATCAGACATGCCACTGCAGGGAAACAAGCCTCACATGTCCAACAGTGACACGAGCGAGCAGAGCATTGCAGGAAATATCGTGGTCACATGGAAAGATGGCAACACCTCCTGCCCGTACCCAGATCCTGCAGTGGAAGAGAAACAGGAGGAAGAGAGGAAAGAGGAAATAACAGCTGCTGAGCTCCACTCTCCAGATGAAGTGAAGATTATGAGCTGAAGAGGTCACAGTGAATACCAGCGGCCAGTGGGCGTGGCAGTGTTTGCTTTAATAATTGATCATAATTTTCTGATGATTCTTATTTTCATGACTTCAGAGAGAAATTTTATGAAACCCTCAAATGATCAGAAAACATTTGGAGCAGTTGTTCCTAATAAAGCTCTTAACAGTTTACATTACAGTTTCAGTGGGTGGTTGCGCTCATAAAATGTGTCCATGTGGGAACAAAAGTTGTATAAAAATGGTTCCCTGTAAAGCTGTTCTATAAAAACAGTTTCTGGATGCAAGTTCAGATCTGCTTATGTGTGTTTCCCCCAATGGGCTTCGCCATTGTTTGTTTTGGGGTGGCTAAAGGAGGGAGCGCTGCCCCTGCTGATGGTTCAGTTTCTAGGGCTCCTCTTGTGTTGATGATTTCTGGTTTGATGGGCAGTAAAGTTGCTTTGAATAAGGTTCTGTCCACAGGGAGTCTGACAAACAGACACCAAATGTTCTAGTCTTCCTGTGAACTGAAATGGGAAAAACTTAATGAGATTTGAGTACTTGTGTGTGTTGTGCTGATGCCTCAGATATTATTGCATCACAATAAATCACTTGCTTTGATTTTGAAGGCCTTTCGGACTTGTCCTTGTTCGTATAAATGTCTGTAATATGGGAAAACATTGCTTAGCGTAGAGAAAGAACTTCCTTCATGCTGCTCACCACATTGGAAGAGCAAGCTTAAAAGGTATGCATGTCTTTTTCTCAGTGACATAATGGTTTGGTTTATCCATCATTTCAGTGGATGTATGACAACATTAAGGAGGTCATAAGATAAACTACGCTGAAAAAAAGGGATTGGCCATCTCTTGGATTTATGTAAGCATCTTGCGTGTATTTAACACAACTGCCTCATGCTTTAAAGTTAAGTGTAACTGTGTCGTGTAGAAACTACATGATATGCAGAGAGGGTAGATTAACTTGTTCATATCATGTTCAAGTGAAGTAAGTCAATAATATAGCGATGTTAAATCTTGCTACACCTTTGGATCGTGGTTTGAGGAAGGCATCCATCTCAAGCCGAGCCTCCTGCCTCTACTTTTTTCGGTATACAAAATAAAGTAAATTGGGTGGTTGTTACATTAAAAAAACACAACACAAAAATTTCATGTTTCTATCTTGAACGTTAGGAAATCATGTAGGATCTGTATGAAATTCAACAACTTAATTTCTCCTTGTTGAGATGACCTGATACAATCAATCAATCAATCAGAACTTTATTTGTCACATGCAAGTTGCCCTGCAGTGAAATGGGACCCCCCCCCCCGACCTTACATACACAACACAGACATCACATGGGGAGACAGGTCGGAGATCGGTAGAATTACGGAAAAACACTGAAATATACACTACAATGGGAAAGTACAAGAGGAAAAAAAGAGACCTCTGCTCATGCTGGGCTACAGGAGGACAGCATGAGAGCAGGAAACAAAAAACTCCTCTGCACAGAAAGCACATAAATGTCCACAGCACAACATTATGGAGCACGTGACCAGCAACAGGGGTGGGTAGGGGGTGAGGAGTAATCCGAAGCAAACACAGCAGCCATCCTGCCCTGCAGCTATTATTCCAGCGCGGGCTCAGACCCGCCGTGTTCTCCAGGAGGGAACAAGCATCGAAGGTGTTTGGAAAGGGAGGAGGGATGAGTGCGTATCAGTGTGTGTGTCCAGAGTTCAGCTGAGACAGTGTCCTTCCCAATCTAGTAAGAGCGGTTAGTTGCTGGACTCACAAAATTCACAAGATCACACGAGATCAAACTGCAGGAAAATCACTGGACTATAAGAGGCAGATATCTACAGACACACCACGTGTATGCTCTCGCTATTTACTGTGGTTCAACCTGTCAAGGACAAAAATGTACAGAAAATTCTGCATCAAGCCATGAAATCATTGCTTTCCTACTTTTGTTATACCTGGATTGGTGGCGTGGAGGTTAGTGCTGTTGCCTCATAGCAAGAAGTTCCTGAGTTCAAATCCACAGCTTGGCTAGTTTACACTGGTTTCTCTCTGGTTCTAGTTTCTTCCCACAGTTAAAAGTCATGCAGTCATTAGAGTTAGGTTAGGTTAATTGGCGATTCTAAATTACATGTGAGTGCAAGTGGTTGTTTGTCTCTATTTGATAGACTGGTGAGCTGTCCAGGGTGTACACTGCCTCTTACCCTATCACTTCAGGGTTATGCCCCCGCCGCCCTGCAACCAGGATGAAGACAGGAGGATGGTAGTTGTTGTAGATCCATTCAATTTTTATGTTAACCAGACTTTGTTGAACATTATGTAATATGAAGACAACATGTAGTGACCAAGTAGTACTGGGGTAAAAGTTATTGAATAGAGTTGAAATAAAATGACAAAATTGTGAAGGATTAAAATATTCCAAGAGCTCAATTTACTTCATCTAAACATGTTTCACTTGTGTTTGATCAACACAAAATGCACAGGTTTATTGAACATGAATACGTTGTGTTGATTTATCTCAGTTGTTTAAATTTCTGCCAAGGCAAAGCAGTTGTGTGCAACCAATGTAAATCCAACATGGCCGTTTTTCAGTGTAAAACCTCAACATAAAATCAGCATATTAAGAAAAGCCTTCCGTTAAGATTGCTCAGGCGTTTTCCTTGAACCTGCCAAATGTCTGTAGGGTGGAGCTGCTCTTGCTGCTTCAGAATCCTGTCTACATAAGGACCTGCAAGTCTCTTACAGCATCACAGGACATGCAGTAGAATGTGTCAAAATATCTTAAACCCTTTGAGTAAGGTGAGAGTGGAAGCTCTCCGTTTGCTCTGAGCTCTGGATGTCTTCACTGTGATCAGCTTCGCGTTGGCAGGCACCGGCAGCTCCTTGTAACACGGTGTAGTAAAGGATGGGACACCCAGAAGTGCTTTGTCCTCGCTGGCATAGATGGCGGGGACCAAGCAGCCACAGGCACCACCTTTCCTCGCCCTCCTCACTGCCTCGTGGAAGACGTGCTGTACAGAGTGGAAGTCTTGACAGGCCGACACCTCGAAGAATACACATCCAAAATGAGACGCCAAGGCCTCACCATCCGACTGACGCACCTGTCTGATAGGAAAAACACCTTTACAACAAGTATCACTGTCATGATCTGCAATCAACAGATGTCTCCATGAATTAAGTGGGTGGCTGTAGCTCAGGTGGTAGAGCAGGCCATCTACTGATCGGAAGGTTGGTGGTTCGATTCCTGGCTTCCCCTAGTCTGCATGCCAAATATCCTTGGGCAAGATACTAACCCCAAATTGCTCTCCGATGCATCCATCGGAGTATGAATGTGTGTGAATGTTATCTAGAAAGCACTTAGAAAGATGTGCTTGTGCGAATGGGTCTGCACAATGGGTGAATGCACAAGTTGTGTAAAGCGCTTTGAGTGCTCAGATAAGTAGAAAAGCGCTATATAAGAACCAGTCCATTTACCATTTACCATTATAACAAGGTGCAAACCACTTGTTACACTTAAGAGCAAGAAGGCCAGATGTTTTGGTGAGGGTGTGGATGTCAGTGGAGCTGGGTCACTGGTGTTTATTGATGACTGCAGGTAAAAGTGGCAAAATGAAATGTGACGCATGCAGGCCTATAATACGGATCAGACAGCACACAGTACAATTGGATAATGACCCAAAGGATACTCCAACACCAACCCAAGAGTTTGTGCAGACAAAGACATATTCTTTCAATGTTCAGCTCAGTCACTCGTTCTCAGCACAACAGAGCTTTTCAGTTGCTAAAGCCGAAACTAAAGGCAGAGAGAGAGAAAACAGTGACTGCTGTAAATGAACTCAGCACCTGGTGATGATCGTGGTGTCAAGACTTTAGTCATTGACTGCAAAGCATTTTAATCCAAACATTTTATATTAAATTATACTAGTTTTTGAGTATCTAACGGTCAACACAATGGTTTGTTGAGTCCACTGCTTTAAAGATGGAAGTTAAACATGTGTTAATTGTTAATTGTACCTAATTAAGTGTCTAATGAGTGGATATCAAAAAGGTGTTCTAAAGTCAAATCTACAAATTAGGACTTTGGTGTCTTTTTCATTTCTCCAGGGACGTCTGAGACAAAGATTTCTTCATGTGGCCAATTTCAGTGAAAAGGTCTAATTTACAGAAACACACACACACACACAGACAGACACACACACACACAGACACACACACACACACACAGACACACACACAGAAACACACACACACACCTGTTTTTCCTACATCGTGGGGTCCACTGAGTGACAGGTGCCTAATGGGATCCACCCTTTCCAAAGGGTGTAAAGACATGATTTTCACTCCTAAATTCATAATAAATTCATCTAAACGTAAAAATGACTTGAAAAGTCAAACACTCTCAAATAAATTTTAAACCTGAATTTTTGTTTTAATGGGGACCAGTCATAACCTGTCTACTGATACTGGGGACCAGTCATGTTTCTATGAGCATACAGTCAACAACACTGATCCATGAAACCTTACTATCATATTACATAATGACTGAGACCCTGAATTGGTTAAGTGGAAGAAAATGGATGGATTGCTTTATCAATCTCATCCTGACTGCCAGATACTTATTTTATTAAATTTTTTTAAATCTGATTCTAAAATATTAGTTAGGCAGTTATGAAATTACACAAACACTATTTATGACATTTTAAAATGTTGCAAAAGTTGAGCAAAAGGTAACATTTTGTATAGTGTTTTACTTGTTATAATTGAACATGTGCAAATAAATTTTAAATCAATTCAGTTTGTCAGTTGATTTTCATGAGATATGAACCATCAGATCTGCTTTAACAGAAAACAAAACAATATTTTTACCGAAACCACCACATGCCACGTTTTCTTCCAAACCACATTTGACGGTTAAAAGAAGTCACCTACTGTACGAAATGGGCAGACAAACTGAGCTTATGCCTTCAGGTAACATTTATTTCAGCCTTTTAAAGTCAAACATTCAGCCCCTTACATCCAATAAACAGTGTATGTGTATATCTATATATAGATATAGAGAGAGATAGCTAGAGAGAGAGAGATATCTATCTCTCTCTCTATGTCTATATATAGATATAGATAGAGATAGCTAGAGAGAGAGCTAGCTCTCTCTCTCTCTATAGCTCTCTCTCTCTCTCTATAGCTCTCTCTCTCTCTCTATAGCTCTCTCTCTCTCTCTAGCTCTCTCTCTCTCTCTATAGCTCTCTCTCTCTCTCTATAGCTCTCTCTCTCTCTCTATAGCTCTCTCTCTCTCTCTCTCTCTCTCTCTCTCTCTCTCTCTCTCTCTCTCTCTCTCTCTCTATATATATATATATATATATATATATATATATATATATCTATCTATATATCTATCTATCTATATATATAGATAGAGAGAGAGATAGAGAGATAGATAGAGAGAGAGATATATATATATCTCTCTCTCTCTCTATCTATATATATCTATCTCTATATATCTATATATATCTATATATCTACACACACACACAAGTATAAATATAAGTATATATAAGACAGTACTCCATGATAAGCAAGGCGGCATTTTTAGAACGGGAATGCCTTTTCCTTTTCAAAACATAATTAAAACTAATTAAAATGGAACACGAGTTCCATTCTTTCCAAACTTTTTTTTTTTTGACGTCCAAAAAAATTGGTCTAGCACAGAACGTAAAAACATTGCAAAGGGGCAAACAAGGCACAAATGAACAATTAAGAACAGGCTGTTAAACTCTTTTTGCAGCTTTACGCTGCATTGCAGTGATTCTATTTTTTACATAGAACTTAACCGCTGTCCAGGTTCTGTTTTGAAGTGCTTTCGGTGAAGCCTCAATACAGGCAACGCACTCCGACTTTCCTGGTACTTTACCAGACTCAATGAAGGACATTAGTGTCTTTTCCACAGCATGGACCTCAGCTGATGTCCAAGTCCTCTTCTTTGATGTTCCTAAAATAGAAAAGAAAGTGACTTAATACAGTTGTAATAATTAATTTAAGATTAATTAAGACAAAACTAAAAGGGTAGAAGCTTCAGTTTTAGAGTAATCACTTTCAAATTTTGCACTGTTTCCCCTTAGCTGTTGAGGGTCCAGTTAAATCATGAATTTTCAGAATATTAATAAAATAAATCTTTCAGTGAACTGGCAAATTACACATTAGGTTCTTGATACATCCTATGTCCCTGAAACTGCCTACACTTTTCTATCATTTGCGTTTTTTCCTTGCTTCTTAGTACCTCCCAAGAAGGATGGAGGATAGATACAAGAAAATCTAAGGAAACATCTACTTCTAACAAGTGAGGTAGCTAATCACAGTTCAGTTGTCAGTCAGCTTTAACAGTTGAGACTAACAATAATAGAGACACTTGAAAGCAGCATTATTTTCTCCCTGTAGCCTGCTTTCACTTTATCACCTGTAGATAAGTAACAAGCTGCCATCTGGATTCATACTGCAAGTCAGCCATTTCAGATAAACCAGGAGAATGAGAGGAGTCAAAGAAATCCTGCAGGTTAGGTTTACAGGGTCTGACTCAGCATCCACCCTCACTCTGAAATGGAAAACCTGGATTACCTAGTTTTAGCCAAACATGTTTTCTGGCACAGAGCCCTGATTCCTGGAATGATCTTGTCCAGAATTAACATGACATAAAGACTTTTGTATGACTTTGGTTGCTTCAGGTAAAAGTATTCACCTACTGGAGCTCTCAAAAAAAGAGCTGAGTGTTTTTCTGTCAAGTAACAACAGTAAATTCTTTGACCAGTAACAGTCATTCTGGACAAGAGTAATAACCAGCTAATCAACCATAAGTAGTCAGCCTTAATAAATTTGGCACACATTTTGTCTGCTGTAACGCTGACGAAAGCCTTGTACTGAAAGGCCTCCATTTTTTCTTACTGCCTTGTTACATTAATCATTACTAATTCATCATCACGTCGTCATCATCAAGTCTGGATAGATTGTACTAAGAACATTTGTACAACTTTGAAATGAAACCCTTATTAGGGTGAGAAAGCAAATCAGTGCTTATTTTAGTATAGCCTTTTTAGCTGTTGTGTGGAAAAGGGAATGGGTAAAGAAGAAAAATGGGCAAATGCCAAGCCTCAGTCTGTGGGATACCTGCGGTAGGGTGGTCACCATCAGGCTCATCTGTGGTCCACTGTCCTTGCTTGAATCTTGGTGGTCCTATGGGAAAAAGAGTAAACTGTAAGTAGAAAAAATATGTACTTTGTGACCCTGAAACACAGAAGACAAATACTGAAAAACATGCAAAATTGTGACTGCAATGCAGTACAGTCTTATCACCCTGCTACATAACTCATCTACTGTGCTAAAATTTTAAATATCTAAAAAGTTTCAATATTACACTGTCAGTCAAATACCTAGTCCAGTCTCATTCAGTTAAAGAATGTGTGATTTTTTTTGGCAGAGCTCTTGAAGGAAAACAATGACAAAGGTTGAAGCAAACTATTTTACCCATTCATGCTCTCTATATGCAGAGAATTAATGCCAACTGAACTGACGTGGCTTGAAAATAAAATGGTGGGCAAGCAGCTAGCAGCAATAGAAAAAGCTAACAGTAATAAGCACGCAAGGGTACAAAGAAGGTTACACAATACAGGCAACAATAGTGCTATCAGGCTCTTTGGTAGGGGATACTCAAAATGATCAGTCTAAAAAAAAAAAAAAAACCCAACTTCTAACCTACTTTCTAAAGTACATCCAGTTACAATTACAGAAATTGTGGTTTTCTTGTGGATTATTGGAAATCTGCTCTAGACAGTCATACCAATCAAAATGTTTTCAGGTTTGCACAACTGAAATATATCCCAAAAAAGAACATCTATACTATCTGTGCTCCTGTTTGGTTTAATTCTACCAATTTGTAAAAGCAGGTTTCAACATAGGAAGGGGGGGGCTTAAAGTTCTGTAGTTTGTGTGCAAATTACCCATTTTAGTGGCATCAGTGTCAGACTCCTTTTCCTTTGTTGAAGTTCCGGTTAAAAAATTGAGATAACACAGAATCAAAATTCTGTAATTTTTTTTAGGTTTTTGTGAAGCTTGCTTAGAGGCTAACTTAAGACAGGTACCGGAGGCGAAACAGGGTGTGCGGTGGGTGTGAGAAGTACCCTCTTTAAGGTCATCAATGTCAGATCCCGTCTCCTTTCTTCTCTTAGGTGTTGAGGATCCTGTTAAAAAAATACAAATATATATTTTTTAAATTTCTGTGTTTATAAAAACCACAAAATAATTAAAAAAGGTACCATCTGGTTAGTCTGCTGGATACCTGTGGGTGTTTCATCGAACTCATCAGTGGTTGGCTGACTTCTCGATCTTTGGGATCCTTTGACAAAAAAAGTCAAAAAAGTCAGTAATGTTTTAGGGTTTAACTCTGTGCCCATTCAGCCTTCACACTACGCAATGTATTTTTTGTTAGAGGTATTAACTGTATGTAAAGATGAATGGCATGTCTCCACATCTTTGCACTATTCAAATATTAAGCCATAACAACAAGTGCAGACATCTGTTGCCTGTCATTTGGATCAAGTGTCTGCACAATAGTGATGGGGCAGTGCAGCAAGGGATACAGTTCGTGTCCATCCACCTGCCAGAAACTAACTGAAATCAGCTGTCAATAATGACAGCTCACAGCCTTTTATAACATTTAAGTACACTTCAAACCAAACTGATCAGAAAATTTAACAATTGAACATACATTCATGTGATAAGTAAAATGAGAGAAACTCTTTCGGAACAATTTGGCATGTACTTTGATGTTTTAGTTTGCCCCCTCTGTTAACAGTATGCCACTATAAGATTGCATGTTTTTGCTACAAATTTAAAAACTATCATGTCATCTATTTTTATATGCAGTAAATGGCTGGATGCTAAAAACAGTTAAACCTGTCACCTACTCGATGTTGAGGAACTGAAAGATGACTCCTTTGATGCATCCGTCTCTGAAAGATCACTTTCCACATCTTCCTGCATTTCTTCTGTAAAGCAGTATAAGAAAACCATGTAGCACAAAATACATTTACATTGAAATAAAAATATAAGAACATTTTGTTTACCATTGGGATTAATTTGGATTTGATCGAGGCTCATTCCCTTGAAGTCTGACAGTCGGCCTTGTTCTAGAGCAATGAGCACTTTGCTGACTTTAGCCAACTCAAGTGTTCCTTCAGGCAGTCTATAGTACTCCCTATGGACTCTGATATCATGGCCTAGAAAATTTGCGAGGATGTCCATCTCATTGTCTCTCAGGTTTAGGACTGTGGACAGTGTGGACACATGCTTTCTCAACTTAGTTGAGGACAGTGTTTCTGGATGCTTCGCTCCACATTCCTTTGCAATCTGTCTGATGGCATCTGATCCCCTGAAGTGAGTGTCTGCTTCAGGTCTCGAGAAGAAAAAGGGATTTTCATCAGACACACCACAGGCCCGCCGATGTGAAACCAAGGCTTCCATTGAGGACAGCATGTCTGGTGTTAAGAGGATAGGAACTTTTCTGTTCCTTTTCCCTCTTATTTCAATGCGCTGGAAATGGCAACAAAGTTTTTGTTCCAACTCTGAAAGTCCTACTGCCAAATCCGAATGGACTCCTGAAGTGTCTCGCAGGGTGAATGCAGTTAGTGGCATTTTTGATACCTCACCCTCTCTCCTGCGGTTAAACAGTATCACTTCGCAAAGAGTCAAATTGGCCAGCACTGACCAGTTCTTCTTATTGGGATCACTGGCAAGTCTGGTTTGGTATTCTTTTCTGTACCTATCAAGATACATATGCATGGTTTTTACATCCTCGGTGAAAGGGAGGAGTTGAGGAGTGTTCCATTTTCCTTCTTTTAGAGTTTGCAGGGCACGAGATGAAACACACACATCCCATTTCTTCTCGTAAAGATCCCGGCTTCTCTTCAGATTCTTAAGAAATTCCTCATCATGAAAATCTGCCATCTTTGCTTCACACTCAAGAATATCTGCAATCTTCTTGAGACTATGGCCCAGTTTTAGAGCCAATGATGGAGCTCTGTAGATGTTTTTGTCTTCATCAAAGCCAGCCACATCCTTTACTGCTTCAACCACAAACTTGAAATTTGAAGGTACATAGAAATCCTCCATTTTTTTCAGTGTCCCTGCTTCCCGTGAGCGCAGAAGTAATCGTCCCATTTCTCGCATTTTTTGTCTGATGTACTCATGTTTGGTCTTGTCATGTCCATGTTTTGAATACAAGTGTTCTCCTAGTCTCAAGATACTTTTCTCCTCTCTGATGATGTTTCTGACTTCATCCTGATGCATAGCGTTCACCAGTTCCCAAACCTTTCTGCTGACACCATCTGGGACAGGCTGTGCAAAGGCACAAAGTGACTGGATCCGACTTTTGCCTGGTTTTGCTGTGGTGCACTTCTGTGAAAGCTTGCACCTTGAAATGTGTCTCCATAATAAATGTCTTTTCAGCAGTGCCTGGCAGTTAACGCAGTGCATGTAGTCATTTGGCTTCACTGGTTTTTTAGTTAGCTGACTTGGGATTAGTGTTCCACAGCCAGCTTTCAGAACCTCAATATTATGTGCACGGTTCCCCTTGTTTCTAATGAGGTCAAAATGTAGTTTGCGCTCCTTTGATTTCAAAGGAAAACTGATTGCTTCTGCTACAGCCAGTTCACTGCTGTGCTTGCGTATTAAGTGCCTTGCCATTTTATGGCACTCCTGTGGACAGTATAAGCAGTGATGCTTTTTACTGTATACTCTAGCCCCATCTTTCTTTTTTTGCAGCTTCATCACAATGATATTTCCCTGGTTAGGTTGAGAGCTTTCGCTTTCTACTGTCTCATGGTCCTTACCCGAAGATGTACTTGGAAGTGCTTTTCTTCTGGAAGTCTTTTGTGACTTCTTTGTTTTCTTAATTTTCAACAATGGGACCCTGTTTGCAGGACTGTCAGATCCCTCTGAACTGCTTTCATTCCCTGAGTCTTTTGATGGAATATATTCATCATCAGTGCTTTCAATACAACTTCCAGAAGCTTCTGATGTGTCAGCCACCTTGGAGATTGACTGCAGGTATTCACTGGTAAGCTGAAAAACCAGATAGAGACATTTATAGCTAAATTTGCAAAAATAATTACCCAGGTGTGAAAATCTTACACCGTCTGTGAGACCCCTTTAACACCTTCATTAAAGTGAACTTTAATTTGTTAGAACTGTTACCAGGTTAATGAAGGGTCATAGGATTTAGTGATTTTCATTTTTATCACGAACTTTGGCTTTGTATACACAAACACTTGTTTACCAATAGTTTCAACCCAACCACAAAATTAACAAGGAAAAATTAGGGCTGGATGATACCATTTCAGCACTACCATAAGAATTCACAGCTGACAACCAAATGTCAAATGTTTGTATCAAACAAGATACAAAAAAACTCTCAAAAAACAACCTGTAAAATAATTATTGAACAGAGCTGTTCAAATAATTGGATGAAAACTCCTGTATTTTTCCTCTCTCTCATTACTTTACATTTTCCTCCAAGGAGGCAGACTTGTAATTTCTAAAGTGCTCTTGAGCAATAGTTCTCCAGACATTCGGAAGGTCTTTCAAAGTTTTTCTTTGGACATTGGCTACTTTTTCACTCATTTGAGTCCAGTCCTTCTACCTGACCATTTTCAGAGGAATGTTTTTGTTTGTTAAGCTACTTAAATAATGACCTATGAATCATTCAAAGCAAAAAAAAAAGTCTCCTAACTTGAGAGATGAACCAGTGTTGTGTCCCCACATAGACAACTTAGAAAAAAAATAAAATTTAAATGTTATCTGTAGGTAATTTCTTTCTAGCAGACTGTCACTAAAACACATCACTTGTTTCCATTTCATTAATTGAATCTATGAATAATGCCAAAGATAACAGTTAAAGGTATAAAAAAATATTTTTAGACCAACAGTATGATTCCCAACGACCTGAAAACCTTGCATCTCTCAGCATGGTGTGCACTGTATTTGAAAGAAAGAAATAAAATCTGAGGTAAGTGGAGAAGCGAAGCACAAAAAGAAATCACAGCCATGAAAACAAAAGGGGGAAAAGAAAAGATTACCTACAGCAGATCAGTATCTCAAAGTCTTGTCATGTTTGTGTTGCTTAAGAATGGTTATTAAACTAAATGAAACTGAGAAGATGATGAGGTATGCCGAATTACACAAAAACTGGACTTAAAAACAAAATCACTGGAAACATGGCTTGTGGAGTAAAAAAAATCCAAAATTGAATTTTTTGTTTCTAACTCATCAACGTGTATGTAGGAGGACAGCAGAGAGGTTTAACAGTGAGGGTCTACAGTCATCTGTAAAACATGGTGGAGGCTCTGTCATGGTTTGGGGGCAGCATGTGTTGGAAATCTTCTCAAAACTGATGAAATTATGACCAACAGTGGAACATTAACAGTCATTGATTTGCCTCCCCAGAGCCTCGACCTTAACATTATTGAAGCAGTGTGGAGTCATCTGACAGAACAGAACAAAATGCAGAAACAGCCAAAGAGGACCTTTGAATGTCCTTCAAGAAGCCTGGAGAACTATACCCATATTGCTAGTAAAATACAAAGAATGAAGAGTGGCCCAAGATTTTTGTTAAGTACATATAGTTTAAAAATTGCAATGCCAGTCTTCTACAGTAAGTTAACGCCCTAATAAAAGTGTGGAAATGACCAGAATTATGCAAACTTACAAATATGCTGTCAGTTCGTTTGAGTGATGGCACATCTGGGTCAGCAGCATCAGAGTATGAACTTTCAGGAGTGATTATATCGATGTCAGTATCAGCATCAACATCAACAATTATTTCCTATGGAGAGAGGGGAGATGTAAGACATTGACAGCAATGACTGTAATACATCGAGAAAGATATCAAACCTGATTTTTAACTTCTCAACCCAAAGTGAATTAAGAAAGAAATTTTTACATTTTGAGTTCTGTAAGTAAACTGTAACAACCTCATGAGTTTGATTTGAATAACATATCTAGAAATTTTAACTTCCCATACATTTGCAATCCTGTGTAGACTTATGCTGACTTCACCACACCAGGAAAACAGTTAATTTCATGAAAAATTCAACTCAAAGATTGCAAAGCATTAAAGCTGAAGCAAAGCCACCCATAGGCCAGATTCAACCTCCTGTTGTTCAGTTCTCTGCCAGGCCATGTGTGACAGTATGTGACATAAAGACAGTACATGCTAACAAAACAGTGAATGCATGGTCAGGGCTGTGTTTGCTGGTTCTCTTTAAAACTGACAGCTTAACTCACTCTAGCAAAAACCTGCAAGTTATGAAAAAGTTTCAGAGCTACTTATGGTCATATGGGATACACTAAAAGTGCTTATTTGACACATACCATGCTCTCAGATGATGTTGGTAGCTCAAATGAAAGATCTGACAATGAGGTCTCCCCCTCTTGGTTAAGACTTGCTGAGGGCTTTAAAATAAAATTAAAAAAGACACATGTATTACCATGTCTACATACATAATGTTAATGAGGAACATGTTAGATAAGATGTGTGATAAAGCATACTTGCAATTTTGAAAGTCATGCAAGTCAATTCAGCAATTTGCACCTTGAAAACACTAAATATGAATGACATCTAATCCACATCAGAAACAGTGCAGACAATTCTGGCTCTCCTTCACCTCTCACACAGGATGGGTAACAAGAACTGGTATTGAAGTACTGCCATTGGCTTTTATTATTTGTTTACTCAATCCTAAATGTTGAATGTGGATTTTTAAAATTCCTGACAATCCTGAACTCAAAAATAAGCATTCTATAATTAAGAAGCAGTACAGGGCAGAAGTGCGTAGCTCATGACCACAATAATTATATCTTAGTATTGAAAAAAAGTTAACAGAATCACTCCTATATGTTGTTTAACCATGTCAAGTCTTTGTTCCACATATCAATATGATAACCGAACATATAACATATCTAGGCCAAATGTAAACACTTAAAATCATGGAAATATCTGCCTTAAAACAATACAACAGAGCTTTCCTTTAAACTTATTAAAATGCCTTTCAGGGTCACTGGACTAGTACATTTTCAGGTAAATGAGAGATTTTTTTGGTTTCCTGTCCTGACTGGCACTAAAGCTGTGTCCCAAAACATCAGCTGCATCCTCCTGAGGCTGCATTTGTAGACCGATTACATCACAGCGACACTACGAAGGCTGTCCCAATTAGTAGACTCCTCCGAATCTGGCCGACAAATGCGTCCTCCTTTTCCCCAGATTTGAAGGATGGGTCGGGTGTATCCTTTGTGCCCCACCATATCCCAGAATTCATAGCGCGGCACAGCCGATCCAGTTTCCAACAATGGCGGCCGCTACTAACTTTTAATATTAATCTATCTTATTAATCTTTCTGGGTCACAAAATAAACTTTTAACATATTTTCAGGTGAGAATGTAGCTGTGTAAACTTCAAATATCTGCTCGGTTTATCAAGAGATTGCATATTTGCAAAAGTGCTCAGACGTTTTCAGAGACTTCTGTTACCCAGCCGCTCGATAGCTGACCGGAGGGTTCAATGGTCACTCGAGCCGGCGAGACAGCTGAGTTTATTAAACGCCAACGAGACAGCTGGTGACGCAAATCTGAATGCTAGACCGTCCCGTTTTACAAGCCTCGCACTTCCGGCCTTCTCGGTCTTCGAAGGATGCGGCCTAGGTTTTGGGACACAGCTTGAGTGTCAACATACTTTGCACACTATCTTAATATACAACCAATTTCTAAAGAATGCAAATTTTTATTAAGTTTCATGAGCTGTGGAGGATAACAAAGTCACTTTAGCATTAGATATAACTGTGGAAAATTAATTGAGTGTGGTTTAAGGGGGGTAATGAGTTATGGATTCTCAATCATGAGGTATATCCTGAAGTCCATTTCATTATCACTACTGTGGGCTGTGCTCTTGTGCTTGTGTGTCAAGTTCTGCTTCTGTCACCTACGTGTGTATGAACATAACCCATCTTTTATACAAATTAGGCTAACATGCAGTGAAAGAAAGGCAGAAAAGCCACATAATGAACAGCAGCTGTCACATTTATTTATTTATTTATTAATCAATCCCAGCACCACTGCTAATTTCTCATCTATATCTACATGGTAAACTGTTAAACTTGTAGAGTACTGAGCCTGTTATATACCACAAGTTAAAATCAATTTGTTACTTACCAAAGTCTTGGAAGCTGCAAGTTGCTTAGGTGAGAGCTGGGGTTGTGATGAAGTCTCACCCGCTTGGTTTGTTCTCTCCGATGGCTAAACATTACAGAGACAAACATTTCTTTTGATAAGGTTCACAAAAAGGTGATTAACAAGACCAATACACTCCTAAATGCATCCTCTGTTTTATTTAAACCTAATGCTGTGTAAGAAAACACAGCATTACTACACATACTTTGGTTTTGATGTCTAAATTCAGAAGGCTTTAATTACAGCACAACCAAAAGAAAAAAAAAAACCTTTCTATTAGCCTATAGTTGACTAAACATGGCTCCATCTTAAAAAGTGGCCCTCAGTACTGTTGTAAACTAAGCTGAAGACAATTTCAGCTTGCACTGAGTGATGGGATGTACCAAACATTTTTTTCAAGCACTGTACAGAAGTACAAAAAAAAAAAAAAGTAGTGAAAAGCTGAATTTCAGATCAGCCAGGCTGATAACACCCCCTGAAATACATGTAACTGTGTACACACTTTGCTTTTATGTATACATCTGTATACATTATACAAACTTTTACATTTTAGTTTAGAATGACATTTGGGTACAGCTTCTGCTTCTTTATAAAAGGCTAATATGTCTTGCTTAAATGTCAGTCCTAGGTTTGTACACTATTCCCCCCTCCTCCCACACATGGCAAAAGCCATTTCAAATTAGTTAACTAAAGAGCTGACACGATGCTAAAGTTGCTTGGGTGAAACTCTGGCGTTACAGAGACACACAAAAAAACTTCCGCACCTGGCTTTGGTGAAAAAAAAAAAAAAAAAGTATATTTTCAGTACACCTGCATAATCAAACCAACACACCCCTACAGAATGTTTTGGCACATGCATTCATACTGTCACAAATCTAAGTCAGAAGCACCACTGTATTTATTAATATTGTAATATGGAAAAAATCAAAACCCTATCATGATTACCTGTGTTTGGTGTTTTAAAGAGTCCATGGCTCTTGACAAGCATTTATCATGATGGTCTCTCAGGCGTTGCAAACGTGCCTTCAGTCTGGTGGATTGTTTACTCTGGAGGAGGTTAAACACAAAACAGCTAACATAACATGTCCATACCTGAAGTACACTAGTTTTATACATCAACAAGTAAGAAATACACACTTAGTGATAATGGGATAGTATTTAAGGTGAAATCAATAGGTCTAATCACATATGTTAGTCACTATAAAGACATGGTGCAAATATGAATACGGTTTTTAAAAAAATCAATCTTTTGAATATAAGTCATAGTTTAAATTAAGCTGTGCAGTAGTCTGTTCACATGCTTAATATTGTTACATTTATTTATCTTAATTTACTATGATAGTAATTTTATTATTGAATATTTTTAGTACTTCATCGTTTGTGATTAACAGCCATCAAGCCACTGCAGAAGGAAAATGTATTTTTTTTGTCTATCAAAAACAATCACAACAAAACTTAAACCACCACCAAATTACTTTCCATGGCTGAATATTTAACTGAGGGAAAAGTCGGTCCGTCTGCTGCTCTGGTACCGTTGCTGTCCCCGCGACCTCACGCTTCGTTTGGCATACCACGACAAAACATTACACTTTAGCCATTTCTTAGCTCGTCACGACAATAATTGCATTTTGAACTTGGGTCCTCGACAGCCAATGCTAATCCAGACTCCTGGATTAGCTTCGGCGGGTCTGTCTCGCTGCTCCGACTGCCACCCTCCCCGCCACGACAAAAACTTGACGCTTTGAAAAGAAATGACTCTGTAGCTGCTTAGCTTGTTTCTTGTTGTGAATACTTACTTACTTAAGGCCTATAGTTGAACAAAGTTGTTCTAGAAATTTACTCACCATTTAGAGCTAACACTATTGCTAGCTACTCATTAAGCTCATTGATTGCTCATTAAGCGTTCATTTTCAGTCCCACAGACGCCCAAAAATTACGACAGTAACTAATAAAAGTGTCCAAAACAGACATTCATGACTGCATGAATGTTAAGATATCAGATAAAAAGTGTACCGTTTAGGAGAATGTCGTCGAACACCCCATTAAGCTAAGTCACGCAAGCATTAGCAAAGCATGCTAACTACAGAGCAAACTGTCGGCTGCAAAGACTTCACTTTGCCTAATTATTAAGTAAACACTAAAACAGTTTGTTTAATGTACTTACCACATTCATCCCTTCATCCTCTATTCTCTGACTGTCGGACATCTCCACTTTCTCTCTGTCAGCTTCTTCATACTTTCAGCCGTCTCCTCTCGCCTCCGAGCTACACCCCGCGTGTCTGGCTGCACCGAGCACGCGACTAATTAGCAACACCTGCAAGCCTGTGACTGCGACGGGTGGGGGATGGGAATAGGTAAAGTGAGGACCGCAAAAGTCAGGAAAAGTGTGTTTTCTCTACTGCAGCGGGTGGGGGACGGGAATAGGTAAAGTGAGGACCGCAAAAGTCAGGAAAAGTGTGTTTTCCCTGATCCCTTCCCTTCTGCACCAAAATGTCAGCATTAGATTGCTGAACTTGTGTTTTAACAAAATATTAATGTATCCAAGAAAAACTAGTTTAATATGGTTTTAACATCCAAAATTATTAATTAACCTTTTATTAACCAAGCATAATTTAGGCCGCCTGGACTTTTTTGGTAATTTTGGCTGTAAAAGGGTCAAAAAACATACTATAACTGAATGCTTTTGCCCCATTTTTTAGAATAACCTCAGCTTTCAATACCTGGCAGCCATTTTATATTATTTTATTGTTATGAAAGTGGAACAACAGTTTAAAGTAAAAAAAAAAAACGAACTTGAGATTTATAGTGGAAACTGATATTTAGCAATAACAAAATACAACACAACATCAACTTGCAATATGAACTATAATAAATATGTACAAAAATGTTTTTTTATCCTTGCTCACTCAGTTTTTAATTTATTGGCCTTTTTATATTACAAGTGTCCAGGCGTTTTTGGCCCTGTGTGATAGACCCTGAAGAAGTTCCTACCCACCTGGAGACAGAGACCCACATTGCACTGCTCACCCAGCCAGGGAATTTTTCTTTTGCACAGAGTGCACTTTCGCCTTCCTTGGGTGGCCATGCTTGCTTTTGACTGTCTTTCCCTGCTGCTTGTGGGGACAGCAAAATGGTTGGAGCTCGGTGCTGGTGGGCATCCCGATTTCAGAGAAACAAAAAGGAGATGAGCACATTTCACCTGCTGATGGATTTCCAGAATTTAGAGGTGGCTGTACACCAGGGGTTCTTTTTGGGATAAACCTTGGTGGCTGGGGGACCACATCAGAGTCTTCAGTAGTTTTCCAGCGACAGCATGGAAAACTGTCATGGTGACCGGCTGCGAACAGGATTCCCAGAAGTTCGATCCCTCTGTCAGCGAATCTGACCCTGGGTGACACTCCTCTCCAATACAGAAACCAGGAAACCAGCAGAAACTTTGGAGTCCAACAAAGCAAAATCCTGGCAACAGGAGTCCAAAACTAAACAGATGACCTGGGAAAACCAAAAACACAGAGTCCAAAAACACAGCTCAGTGGGCCAACCCGGAGGCCAGTGGCTCAATAATACAAGACGGTAACTCCGGGGGCCAACCCAGAGGTCGATGGCACCAGGGTCCAAGGTACACAAGTTCAGGGGGCCGACCAGGAGGCCAGCAACAGAAACCAAGTAGTTCTGGAGGCCGGCCGTGCAGAAGGCAGTGGTGGCAATGTAGGCGATCCGAAGGCCAACCGCGTGGAAGGCAGCGGCAGCGTCGGAGCATTTCAGCATTTCAGCAACGGAGTCCAGTCAGCAACCTGGAAGGTGGCCGCTGACACCAAACCACACACAGACAAGGTCGAGCAGGCTGAGCCGGACGTGGACGAGGTAGCGGTGTGGCAGGACCAGGACCAGATGAGGCAGGACCAGATGACAGCGTGGCAGCCGCAAATGATGGAGTAGGTGGCGCTGCAGGCTGGATGGATCCCTCGGACCCTCCAGCGGGAACAGATGCAGAACCAGCAGGCACAGGGGACCTCTGGCAGTGTTGACACTGGCTGGAGATGAGCAGCACATTGGCTTGGCTAAGGCAGCGACAGCGGGATGCAGTCCTCAGAGCGCTGAAAGTGTTCACTAATACACCCAGCAGAGGATGGAGGCGGATGGGTGAACTCGCTGGAGCTCTCAGCGGGTGATGACGACTGAGACTGCTCAGTGGAGTTCCCAGGTGAGGTAGCTGGCACTGGCGCCTTAGCCTCCAGGGATCTAGAGTCGGCTGGTGGCTGACACTCAGCCTCTGTGGAGGCCCTGGAGGGAGTTACTGTCTCTAACATGGCCAGCTTTTGAGAACCAGCAAATGTTTTCATGACGTGTGTTCCCTGCGTAGGATGAGTCATTGAACCAATGAGTGGACTAACAGCTGAGCTAAAGGTGAGTGAGCTAGGGGCTGGGCGACAGACTGAACAGGCAGTTAAACTAAAGGCTGATCTGCAGACTGGACTGATGATAAAAGAAATGGCTGAGGTGCAGGCTGTGCTAATGGCAGAGGTACAGGCCGTGCTAAGAGGAGCTAGCGGCAACACAGGAGGCTGAGCTAGCGGCAACACAGGAGGCTGAATAACAGACTGAGCTAAAGACGAGTGAGTAGGAGACTGAGCAGGAGACTGAACTGAGAGTGACTGAGCAGGAGACTGTGATAATGATTGAAGTAATGGTTGAGGTGAAAATGGAGCTACAGGCCGGGCGGCTAACTGGGCTACAGGCCAAAGTGGTAGTTGTGGCAGAAGCGGATCAGGTGGTTGAGTGACTGACTGAGCTAGTGACTGAACAGACCAAGCAGTGAGGGTTTCTAGAAGTGTGGCTGAGTCCTCCTTGCCTGGGCTGCCCATGCAAAACAGTTCAAAATAGAGCCTCGAACATGTGGGAACACAGCCGGGAGAAAGTAGACTTAACGAGATGGAGGAAGCAGAACTAGATACACTGACATAAGTCATGGACCTTCAAAATAAAGCAGGAAATCCACGGACAGAACTCAGAGGTACAACACCGACAGAGAACGGAGGGAACACAGAATACAGGGACCTGAGAGACATGAGACATGACTGGGGAACAAGAGAATAAACATAAGGGCGGAAGTAAACCTAAAAGCTAGAATTCACAATCCCAGAAGAACAAGAGAACAGAAACCAATACCCCAATAGTCATGAACCAAAAGGAAAACAGACTAATAAAGCATAATACAAAATCAAAACATTGGGTCACAGGCCCAGGACAGTAACAGACACATGTTCTGGTGAATTAGGGACTGCCTGCTGCTCTACCATTGCTCAGGCTGGATCCCCTTGTATTCTGACCATAATGCTGCATGTCGCTCCAGGACCGGAAAATGTGTCAGAGTACCAGTGACCCAGACCACCTGGCCAACCTCCATAAGTGGGGCACTCATTGCTGAAATGGCTGGGTCACCCACACGTCTCTGTTTTGTATTAGAGAGATCAAATTTGAAACTATGCAAAGCTAACATATTGCTAGGTGCTACGGCAATCTGTGTTCAAAATATTTTATTTATTTATTTATTTTTTACAAAACTGGATCATCTCAAATTTTGGGAATACAAGTGGACTGTTTTTGTTGGAGTTTAACTTTTATATCACTTGTTTATTTGCTTATACTCTAATTTAGAGGATGTAGTTGCTGTTGTGCTTGAATCTCAAAATGGTTGGCATTATTCAAACTGCAGTAAACAATTTGAAAAATGTGGGTTGACTTGCATACAGTGATGGATTTCCTGATTTTTTTTCTAATTTGTCATCAGCATATAGGCTGAAAATGCTTATTTATCCCAGTTTTATTGTTTCATAAGTTGACCATTTATTCATTTAAAAATAATAAGTATTATATACTTTAATGATTTGATATTTTGTCTCCTTAAATGATATCAGTTGTGTGAAAAATCGTAAGAAAATGAAGTATAATAAACAAATGAGCTCCCTTAGTAACTGTGGTACAAATAATTAAATAAAATAGAAGTCTGGTCACATTAAAGTGGGTAGGCTCTAATACTATTAATAAAGGAACAAAGTGGTATCTTATAAATACTTTCACACTTTGTCAGAAAAGGGATCCAATACATGCAAGTTTACACACTGCAATACCATCTCAGACCACTGGGATACACAGTTATACACACTGTCAGGAAAATGTCCCCACGGATGCAAATACACACACTGCAATACTACCCATGGTCACTAGGGCATACACAAAGTTGTGAAAATTGAATCTGTGGGGACCATTTTTTTTTTTTGAAAAAAACTTAACCAGGCATATCAGCAGCCTGTTTTCTATTGAATACAATGGATGTGCCCGTGGGGACCAGGGCTCGGTCCCCACGGGAAAAATTGGTCCCCATGGCGTGACTGATATCTCAGGTCATGGACCCCAGGAGGATAGAAAAACAAACGCACACACACACACACACACACACACAGACACACACACAGACACAGACACACACAGACACACAGACACACACAGAAACACACACACACACTCACACACACACACAGACACACACAGAAACACACACACACACACTCACACACACACACACACAGACACACACACACACACACACACAGACACACACAGAAACACACACACACACAGAAACACACACACACACACTCACACACACACACACACACAGACACACACACACAGAAACACACACATACTCACACACACACACACACAGACACACACACACACACACACAGACACACACAGAAACACACACACACACACTCACACACACAGACACACACAGAAACACACACACACACACACACACACACTCACACACACACAGACACACACACACAGAAACACACACACACACAGACACACACACACACACAGGTACCAGCCTGTATCTGTCCATGTCCTTCTTGTTGCCCAGGAGTATGATGGGAGTTTGTGGCCTGAAGGTTTTGTTGTGTGAGGCGAGTGTCTGCAGGTACAGCTGACAGCCATTAAAGCTCTCCATGTTATCAATGCTGTAGACCACCAGGAAGACGTTTGCCCATGACAGATAACGTTCACTGTTCACTGGACCTTCCTACAAACACACACACATACTCAGTTTCATTTTCTGTAAATTACTGTGTGAGCTGTCGTTAGATTCTAGACTAAAAGATTTTGCTATCAGCACAATTATCTCAATTTTGTCTCAATGTTGCTGCTAATGGAGCTGACCAGTGTTTTGCTGCCAAAAGATTGGATGGAAAAAGTTGGATAAAAAGCTGAGCAGATTTAGCTTTTTCATTAGTAAATGACTAAATAAATACATAAAAAGTAAAAATCAAAACGTGCGGGTGGGGGGCATTTTGATACCTTGGGTATGCAGACAAGCTTTTATTTTGAAAGTCAGATATCTACAGGACACTCTCAAAAATAATGAAGCGATATCTTTTCCCTTGCAAAATGGGAAGTGCATCTATCAGTCAGCTTAGACCAAAACTTCTGGTGTCAGATATGCTAGAAAACCTTTAAATTGAAATCCCACTCTACTATTAATACAATACAAAATACTACGTAGAGTGCACTATACAGGTCAACGGATGGTCAAGATGGGCTTTACGTCATCTAACAACTGCTCACACTGTCAAGGCAATACACCTGACAATTACATCCAGGCTCTTTGGTTCTTTCCACCAGTTCAGAGGTTTTGGATATCTGAAGTAGAGCAAAAATATTTATCACGTTATACATTTGAAAATTTGCGATAACGATATAACTGACACTAGACAAAATACTTTACAACTCCTCAACTTTATTAGTGCAAAAAAAAAATGTCCATCAATGTATTTTCACTTAAACAAGCAGCTTACAAGACCGTGCAGAAAATGTTCCCACTAAGCCAGAAGGGAAAAAGAGGGAACACACACATGTAACATGGACGCTCTTATAACATGTGGTTATCCTAATTTCACCAAATCAGCAAAGATGCACAGAAAAGAAGATCTGACACCAACTAGGGAGGATCAGAAACACAAACAGAACGATATTCTCATCTCCTACGTAGCAGGTTTATCAGAGAAACTCAGGAGTCTTTTCCAAGCACAACATCCCAGTGTAGTTCAGACCCAGCAACACACTCAGACACAAACTGGTTCATCCCAAACACAGAACTCCTGAACCCAAACTTGACAACGTAGGTAATGCTGTACAGAGCAGCGAGGATTGGTATAAACACATGGCACAACATAGAAGAGCACCTCAACGAGACAAGACTCGGCTGTCCATCTACACCTAAAGGTCAAAGGTCACTTTTTATGAGGATGCCAATGTTCACATTTTGGACAGAGAGGACAGATGGTTTGAAAGAGGAGTGCAAGAAGCATCTATGTCCACTGTGAGCGACCATCTTTGAACAGAGGCGGTGGTTTACGACACCAACTCTCTGCCATCTATAATCCAGTTTTGAGATCCCTCCCCAGACGCCTTAACGCCCACTCACACCCTGGGCCATCTGACCTCAGTAAGTCACATGATAAGGTGGGGCCAGGTTTCACAATGAGCTCACCCGAAACCCTGGCTGATTGTGACCCACACCTGTCTTCACACCTTGGCTCGTGCGATTAGGTAGAGCATCATCAGGGGTCCATGACCCTCTTAGGGGCACTCCCCATAGGGCTTAACAGACAAGCTTCTCCACCATTTGCTCCTAGAACTGAAGAAGCTTCTCGGATGAGAAGTGAAACATCTTCAAGAAACTTAAAGTTGTCCAAAGGCTTTTCTTTCCAAGCTCCTTAGACTACAATCACCTGGATGACTGAGAACCTTCACAGACACATCTGTTGGGCATTTTTCTTGGAATTCAGACAATAATTCTGATAGTGCAGGACAAGACAATTGAAAACAGGAAAGAAAAACAAGTCAGACACAGTCCTAAGTATCATGTAAATGTTCTAAAATTAACTAGAAGATTTTATTTTGAAAATGTTACCCCACTGACACATCTTAATATGAACCAGTAAGTAATTGCAAGCTATTTAGGAAAAGTGCAAACCATTCTGGGGGCTTTTATTTTGAAAACCAGACATAGGCCACAGAATAATTTCCTGTATGAAAACCAAATTTTGGCTCATACCTGTTCACAGGTGTCCATCACTCTCAGTGTGACCGGCTGCTGGTCCACCACCTCCTCAGACGAGTAGATGTCTTCTGTATGTGCAAGGACACAGAACAGCCATGTGTAACTTTTCAAAGACTTTCTATAGCTGTGCAGGAAGTAAACAATTCTAGTAAACACAGTAACGCAGCAGTGAATAAAAATAAGAAGAACCAGAATATTATCAGTGTAATGTTTCTGATTTTAATTATAAAACAGCTCTGCTCCTTTGGCCTGTGTGCTCCTTGTCTGTGTAAAATATAATATGTCCTTTAATTGAACTTTTACAATTATAAAATTATAAGTCAGTTTTGGGAGCTGTACTTTCAGTATACTGTATATATTTTAGATTTTCAGTTTATCTTAGCTGTCTTTTCCATTAATTATTAATAAAGTGCAGAAATTCATGAATTCATCACAAAGAATAGAAAAATAATTATGTTCACTGAAATAAATGAGTCTGTTCCATCACAGCTGAGGATTAAAGGTCTAAAACGTTAAAGTGCAAACGCTTAAACATGTCAGTCACTGTTTTCAGGTCTGACTTTGTCCCTCACACGAGAAAGGAGGAGATGTAGAAATCGCTTTTGTTTGTCACCAGGTCAAAGAGAATAATAAGTGCTTCTAGACCATGATACAGTTTGTAATTCTGCCTCTGTTCACCATCACAGAGGATTTTAAATCAATTCATCAAGATGTGATTAAAGTGCAGCCGCCTTTACTCACCAGCATCTCTTTGGAACTCCTACTAAGACTTAACACAACATATTTTATAAACTCCAGATCATTTATTTGCTCAGTTTGTCACAGAAAAACAGAGGAACACGCCTCTCTAGGGGCAGCTGTAGATCAGAAGGTAGAGCAGGTAATCCACTAGGGTTCGATACATGGCTGCTCCAGTCTGCATGCCAATGTACCGCTGGGTAGGATACTAACCCCAGGCTGCTCTCTGATTCATTCACTGGAACCAGGCCACTCTCCTGACAACAAAACCATTGACTCTGCAGCTACTTCTGAGCCTCTGAAAATTGGGACTGTGTACAAAATGTCTAAAATGTGAAAGTTTGTTTTTAAACAAATCTACAAATCGAAGTCATTTCTCATTCATAATGTTTCATCTGCACAAATCCCAGTGAGGACGTTAAGGCTCCACAGGTTGTACATATGACTCTCTCCAGCAGAGATGCTAAATATCACTTACAGCAAACTGCGAGTAAAAGAATCAATGAAAATGAAACGTATTCGGTCCATTTTCATTTGAAACTCTGAAAGTAATCGGCTCCAGAACAGCATGGGGGGGGGGGGGGGGGGGGGGGGGGGAATGCACTCAAGAGTGAAAATGTGTCCCACAGAAACATAACAAAAGTCACATTAAAAGCAAACACAACAGGCTGAAGACAATCACAAGTGTAAAACACAATCAACAATATGGTGAAACTGGCTTCCAAGACACAATACAAATGCTAGAGCATGAAGGGGAAATATACTGGGGGGAAATTTCACTTTAAATACAGCACATAAATCTCCCTCCCTTTCATCACCATCGACCAGCACTGCTGTTTGTTTTCTTACCTAGGTTAGGGTCATATTCAGTGATGAAGCGCTTTGTGAGAAATTTGACTGTCAGTGCTGTAAAACAAGAACAAAGACAGAAGAGAGTCTATGGGAGTGACCGTGGAGCCTCAAGAGACCAGGGTCAGTGAGGGGCATGAGAAAACCACTGCTACAAAAACACACTGAACATTTGAGGGAAATGCTAAATAAAAACCACCCAGGGAATTATGGAGCTGTCCATCTCATGAAACAACTTCCTCTGGAAAGTTGAAATGTTTTGTTTCTACTTACTACTGAAAATGTTTTACTTTTTTTATTTCCTGGTGGATCTGGTGTTCATGCAGGCTCACTGAAGTTGTAACTTTGTGATTCTTAAACATGAATCGCTAAAACAGTTATTTGGTTGCAAGTAAAAACTATAGCAAAATGACAAAAACGATCTAGCAAATCAGTCAGCCCTCAGCTTAAAAAGGAAGACTAAAAAAATCTAAACATCTGTTGAAGTGAAAGATTAAAAGACCTGACTTCCCGCAGCCCATCACACCAAGAATCACCAGGTTACATTCAGCAGGATTACACGTCTTCACCTTCCCAAACATCATCAAATATCTTCAGACAGACCGTTGCACAGACGTATTCCTGACAGATGCCCCTGCTTTCAAATGATGCTAACAGGGAGAAGATAGACATCCAAACATGCTGAATCTGAGAAATATGCTTGTTTTCTCTTCTCTCAGATGAAAATACTGAAAATAAAAAGACGATAAGATCCAGATGTGTGCTGTGATCACAGTGTGCCTCTACTGCTCCGGGGAAAGCAGAAGCAGTGTCGTGTGCAAATGATGCATTGACCTCTCCATTTTAGGAAAAAGATTTCAAACGGAGCCTGAAAAAGCTAAACTGAACTGGACGGAAGCACCACCGGGTTTACTAAGCTGATGCTTGTCTGATTTCACTCAAGAAGTCCATCCTTTCATAAATAAACCATATATTTGTAACTGTGTTTCTCTTGTACAGGGACAGTCCAAGCTTTGCTGGGTGCCAAAGGATATTTGTGTAGCACATCTTCATTCCCATGTCAAGGTAAAATCTCCCATTAAAAGAAAGCACATTTGTGATCATATTAGCAGCCTCCTTTTAACAAGATAAACCTTATCAAATGTTTGGAAAGCACTGTTACAGCAGCCAAATTATTAGGAACACCTACATAAAATTGTTTAGAGATGAGATGAGATAAGATAAGATGAGATGAGATGAGATGAGATGAGATGAGATGAGATGAGATAAGATTAGATAAGATAAGATAAGATGAATTTTATTTATGCTGAGGGAAATTCTTTAATCATAAACATGCTCAATGTAGCAGGAGAAACAGAGGAACGGGGGAATAAAGATATACAATAATATACAATAAGAATTGTAGGATACAGTCTAAAAAGTAATTCATCAGGCCTTTTACCTCCACTTGATTAAATCCATGGCTGCAACATAAAAATTCTAATTTATTGATTAAGATAAACCTTCTAAGTTGCAACCTTTATTTTTTGGGGTTGTGTTGAATTAATAATGTTGGTAATTACATGAAATTAATTTTATATGTAATTTGAAATTAAATCCTAATGTTAGTGGGTTCAAAATAAAATTCAAGTTGTAATTACTTAAAGAAATTGAATAGATAACTTATTTTTTCCACTGTAACTTCTGATTTCAAGTTCCCTCCCCTACCCACTTAACTAGCCCGGGCAAATTCACACATGCTGCGTTGCATGGTGCAAGCTTTTGTAAAAGACATTTCAAGGTAAGTAACATTTCGTTTACAAATAACAGTTCTACCAAAGCAAAGCATTTGTGCTCGTCACCTGTAGTGGATTTGTGTACGATGCTCATACAGTTAAGGAAATACTTTGCACTACCACATGTAGCTAATGCTAGCCATTCTAAACTTTAGCACAGGAGAGGATAAGACTAAAGTTTCATTGGAGTCTCCAGATAGAGAGTGCTGCTGTGGCTAGGAAAAGTGTGGTTAAAGTTTAGCTACACAGTGCAATCTAATTTTGATCATAGGCTGATTTAAAGCCTGATTAGACGCCTTTAAGCTGTGAATAGTTTTGTCAGAGGGATGACCATAGAGGCTTCTTTTTTTCCCCTGGCTCACCTATTTTATGTCTTTATAAAACTTGCATGACCTATACGTGATATTACATTGTAAATGATTTTGGTTACTATTGTGATACAGCTTAAAGTAAGTATTGTTCTTGATCCTAAGAGCTGTAGCTATCTTTGTTTCTTAAAAAAATAAAAATAAAAATCAGACTGTGTGAAATATTGTTAATGTCATTCCAGTAGCATTATTGTGGCATAAGCTACGTGAATCTACTTAACATTAAGACTTTGTGTAAGCAGTCAGTATAGTGTGATAATCCAGGGTCATTAGTGCTGTGTTAAGTTGGGACACATTTTTTACAAAATGGGCTGGGAGTGAACCATGTGTAAATTCTCACCTCTGCAAAAACATTGTTGCTAAAACATTAGAGATTACACCACGTTTATGGTGGGAGGTCTCCCTTGTCTTCACCAAGATTGTTTTTGTTCCCTCAAAACTTGGGGTAGCCTTAGATCACATCTATCCTCTTTAAATAATGTATTAGAGCATTCATTAATGCAGTATAGCTAATAGTCTGCAAGGTTTAATTCTTCTGTTTGTGTGGTCGACAGATAAAGGAGGAGTTCAAGAGAATAACCACTGCAAGCCTTGAATGGTTACACTTGACCATTGCACCCCAAAACTGATGGATGTCATTTCATCAAGGGGAGGAGCTAAGGGAGTGAGAATCAGGCAGATCAAGGACATGCCTCTTGAGGTAGGACAACTATTTAGACTTTGGGTAGCTTTGAAATGCACTTTGTTGGCAGTCACCCATGTAGTTTATACGCATACTTTATTTTTCTTAAGTAGCACAAGACAATTGAAACACGCAGAGAAGTAGCCATCTGCTGCCTCATCACTGTCCTTGGAGAGAAGGAAGAGGACCTTTTCATGGAGTTTGGTGTAAGTAATCCAGCATTGTGTGTGTGTGTGTGTGTGTGTGTGTGTGTGTGTGTGTGTGTGTGTGTGTGTGTGTGTGTGTGTGTCTGTGTGTTCCATTGATCATCTGAATTCATTAAGATTCAGTATAAAAGTCTAATCTATAATTCACTAACCTATTTTTAAAATGTGCTTTACAAGGACACAGAAGGATTTAAGGCCAACCTTGAAAGGTGGTGATGAAAACTGCCATCATCAGTGACCGGTACACCCCTGAATCTGACATAAGACTGCAACGATTGTGGTGGAGGGAACAAAAATCATGGAGGGCCAGAATTTCCCAAGGTGCTGTGTGTTACTCATGGGCATAATATATGCTGTCAGTCTGAGCTTATGCAAGGATCTGAAATATACTTTTGAAGTTGTTCAGAAGCTGTTGCTTGACCTTGATGGAACCATCATTATGTTAAAGATACTGACTGTTTCAAACATTGTTAACTGTTTTGGATCCTGTATGTGTAACATTGATCTTAAAGGTGTTTGCTGGATTGTGTAATAGAAAGATGCAACATCTTGTAAAGTTTGGTAGGCATTGAAAGTTAACATTTACTGAACACTTGCGTGGAAGTATTTAGGAGGAAAAACTTAATCACTCACCTTCAAACAGCTCTCTTTTAGGAGACACTGCTGGCTAACGGTGTCATGTGATCAAGCAGCGTAATTTAATTGGCTGAGAGCCACTCGACTCGATCTAGTGCTGATTGCTCTGGCTTGGGTCAAAAGTTCATCACTTTTGCAGTTGAATTTTTGCAGGTGAATTTTTTGCAGGTGAATTTTTTGCAGGTGAATTTTTGCAGGTGAATATTTTTGCAGGGAAATTTGGAGGATAAAAATTCAGTGTTATAAATTCAATGTCTAAAAATACTTGAATTCTGATGATACTATATTTCTTCCATACAGGTGCAGATGTGTCACTAGTTAATCTAGTAGTAGGCTGTGGTATTTGGCCACAGGTGGCAGCATTGGACTGACCTCCATTGGAGACTGCTCCAGCTGCTATGTGATAGTGGATCTGCTACAAATTGAAGATCATAAGCAAGTTTTGGAAATTAACCCTTGTTTATGTTGAAAAACAAAAAAATGACATTGATTTTGTTGCAGGTCATTTTGACCCGTACTGTGTAAATCCACTCAGGATTGTCAAAAACTGCAATAAAACAATAGCAACTTTATTTCCCATCAGATAAACATGTAGAACACAGACATACAACAGTTAGACTTTCCATAACTATTGCAGGAACAATTTGGTTTTTCGTTCTTACAAACACATTTCTTTTGAACCTGCCCAACGTTCTCAGTTTTTCAATGCTCAACATTTTCAGTTTTGTCCACATGATGGACAGAATGTAACTGTGTGCTTTCTGCAGATGTACTTCTTGCATTTCTCACAAAAAGTGCTTGTTTTCCAACATGAATCTTCCTAACTTAGATTTAAAACAAAAGATTTCTACGTCTCCTCCAGTCTCAACAACAGATGACAAACCAATCAACACACCTGAGTCACTGACTTTCTTAAATCCACTCACTCTCATTGGCTCTGTTTATTAGTAATCACTGTGTAACTGCTGTGAATTCACAGTAACTGCCGTCTCCTTACAAATGTTCGTTAGATTAACCACACTTATACAGACTGTATATAACTACCAACTCTAAAATGTTTGTTCGCAGAGAAAAGACACAGACAGACTACGCTAACGACATGTGGTGTTACAACACTAGTGAAATATTAGTGTCATTTCATTCATTTCAAAGGTTTATTTGCATGCTGGTTTGTCGGTAGCAGCTCCTGAAATGCAAGACTGCCACACATCTGTTCGACCAACGCCAGTTGATCTAAACGCCAGTAGATCTGGAACACCGGGATGCACAGTCAGCGAGAAACTCCGAAAACTCAGATAAAAACTCCTTGTTATATTTAGGAGGCCGATAAACTATTGCACACAGCAATGAAGGCGAGTGGCCAAGTTCACACAGGCAAAGTTCAAAGCTGGTGTGGCGTGTCCATGAGGATAGTTGCTTAAACTCAAAGTGTGCTTTAAAAACAACAGCTAACCCCCGCCATGACCAGAAGCTCTCGGAGCGCTAAAATAAGCACAGCCAGCGGGCAGCAGTTCAGAATAGACGCTTAACTCACCGGGTGTTTCAGTCAAACAGAGGAAATCCAATGCATGGGAAGAAAAGAAATTCTTCAGGATGAAGGTCTTATTCGCCACCGATCTGGCATTTATTAAAGCCAACCTGAGGGGAGCTGGTTCGGAGACCTCCGCGGCAGTGACATCCAGATCCACCGATCGAAGGTTTGATCGGTCTATTCCCCTCCAGCGCAGATGCCGAAAAGGGAATGATTTAACAGGGCTGCTCCCAATAGGGCCGACAACAGGAACCAACCAGGAATCCACAGGATCCAGAGCACGCGATGGTACCAAGAGTCGTGGAAAAGATTGACGAATGGAGTGTAGATCATGAGGAAGGTAAGAAATCCGGATTCTCAGCTTAACGAGGCGACCTCCATGGGTACCCCGTCTCCTGCGTCGCTTCCGCATATCTGGCGGCAGTGGTAGGGGATGCCAGCGCAATGGTACTGCTTCCAGGTAGGGAGGCAGAAAACCCTGGCTTTACCAAACCAAACTGAAACTTTGGTGGATCAGCCGATTTCCAATAAAGTCTGGCAATCATACGACAGTGTTGGACTGACATGTTGCACAACATTAGCTAAAAACAATAAACTCAAACAGATAAAAAAAAAAAGAGCGGTTGACGGCGTGCCAAACACACAGGCGCCATCTTTTTACGTTATTGGTGTTCTTGGACCAGTCCAGTTTACAGTCATTGTGTACCCTCAGGTACTGGTAGTCCTCAACTACCTCCACGTCAGCCCCTCTGATGGTGACAGAGATAGGAGGAGGAGCATGCTTCCTAAAGTCCAAGTTCCTTTGTCTTTGTGGTGTTAAGTTGTAAATGGTTTAGCTCCCACCACTCAACAAAGCTGTCCACTACACTCCTGCATTCCTCTTCCTGTCCATCCCTGATACAGCCCACAATGGCAGAGTCATCAGAGAATTTCTGCAGATGACATGACTGAGACTGTACCTGAAGTCAGACATGTAGAGGGTGAAGAGGAAGGGTGATAGGACCGTCCCCTGTGGCGTCCCTGTGCTGCTCAGGATGTTGTCCGAGTGGCAGCTCTTCAGACGGACATGCTGTGGTCGACTGGAGCACACGTTTCTGTCTGAAGTGTTGGAGGTAGCTTGTAAGATATTACAGAATGACCCCCACCTCAGCAACAGGACCACTCTCAGGACCGACCAAGTGTGTTTGCTTTTAGAACTGTGTCTTAATTCCACCTATTTGACATACAAGGGTCAGTACTACATGGGCGTGCCATGGGTTCCCCAGTTTCACCCACTGTGGCCAACTTGTTCATGGAAGAAGTGGAATTCATCCACTGGAGCACAAACTGACAGTGTTGGGGAGTAACGGAATACATGTACCGCCGTTACGTATTTAAAATACAAAATATGAGTAACTGTATTCCGTTACAGTTACCGTTTAAAAAGGTGGTATTTAGAATACAGTTACTTTGTTGAAATAAATGGATTACACAGCGGTACTTCCCTGTTTCACATTGTTGCGGGTCAGGACTGTTTGGGTTTTGTTTGACAGCTACGGTCTGTTGTTCCAGGTGGCAGCGTTACGGTTGCCATGGTTACAGGGTACCGCTCTCTCTCTCTCTCTGTGTTTCCTGGGTGAGAGAGCGCCTTTTGTTGTTGTTGTGCTAAGCTAACAGGCAGAATGCTACAGGTATAGCTCTAAAGAATGTAGCATCATGGGCAGTGTAGTCCGTGCTGCAGGGAGAATGGACTGCCATACCCGTTATGTGTCTGTGAGCGAGGGAGGGAGAAAAAGGAAAAGTACGAGTTATCATCGAGCAAAAACGGGAGCTGGAAGCATGTAAATATAATAATAACCACTGCAGCCAAGAAGAGTGCCTGACGAGCCCAGTTGTAAGCTATTAAGACTCGACTGTACGCTGTGGTCGTGTTTTCCTCCGAAACAATAAGTTCCATTGGAGCAGCCTTTCAATGCCTCTCTCTGTCTCTCGCAAGCAAAGTTGACCCAGACAACAAAGTAAAGCTAGTTTTCGGCTACGAGCCCGACACGAACCCACCGTATTAGCCAGAAGTCCCTTTACTACGGTTTGGAGCCGCGAACCTTCAGTAACAGTAATAAATCACAGCAATAGTACATTCACGTAGTTGTAAACAGCATGATAATATATTAAGTAATCCAAAGTATTCAGAATACGTTACTCTCATTGAGTAACGTAACGGAATATGTTACAGAATACATTTTGGGACATGTAATCTGTAATCTGTAATGGAATACATTTTAAAAGTAACCTTCCCAACACTGCAAACTGAGTGTCATCAGGACGCTACAACACAGAGTAAACACCATCCCCACTGACACAGCAGCCAGGGAAGCAGAAGAACATCACATCAAGGAGGCCCTGAGTAAATGTTGTTATCCCAGCTGGACTTTTGTCAAAGCTGAGAAGGCTCACAAAGAAAGCTCCAGCCGATCCAGGAGAGATGGACAACTGCTGCCCAAGTAAAACACTTAGAGATCCTGTATGTGTCAGGAATATTGGAGCAGTTGAGACACATTTTTTCTAAACACCATGTCTCTGTCGCTTGGAAACCACAAAACACACTTTGCCAAAAGCGTGTCAGGGGACCCCAAGGATCAGGTCTCCTGACACAAACAGAGTTATATAGTGTACGCTGTTAAGTGCAGGAGGATTGCTGTGATTTATACATCGGCGAAACGAGAGGAGCTAACTCGTCAGGCCAGGACTCCTCAGTCTACCTCTACAGGTTGGTGGACATTCTTTCAATGATGAGGATGTTCACATCCTGGACAGGGAGCAACGCTGGTTTGAGCAGAGAGTCAAGGAGGCCAGTTATGTGAAAAGGGAAAGACCATCTCTGAATGGAGGAGGGGCCTAAGGGTCCATCTGTCACCATCTTACAATGCTGTGATTGCAGCCATTCCCCAACTCTCTGTGAATGTACTCATGGCCTTCGATCAATGATCAACGGTCTTTGATCAGTGCTTGTTGATCAATGGTAATGACAATTTGCAGATTAATGATCAGTGAACTCACCTCACGGCCCATTGTTCAATGTACTGTTTATAAGGTTGGGGAAACCTGCAGTCAGCTGAGACACTTGGGTGAGTGACCAAACATTTCTCCCACTGAAAACGCCATGTCCAGATGAACACATTAAACTTTCTGGGATCTGACACAACTGTTTTGGGGTGAGGGAAGGAACACAGGACTAACGATATGCTTTATCAAAAGGAAAGTTTTAAGCCTGATCTTAAAAGTACAGAGGGTGTCTGTCTCCTGAAATCAAACTGGGAGTTGGTTTCACAGAAGAGGGGCCTGAAAACTGAAGACTCTGCCTCACCTTCTACTTTTAAATATCCTAGGAAAGAGTGAAGTACTCTATTGGGGTGATAAGGAACTATAAGGTCATTGAGATAAGATGGGGTGTGGTTATTCAATACCTGGACTGCAAAAACTGGCAGTCTAACCAACTCTTACAATCTTATATCCAGCCAAAAAGTCTTTTTGACCTTGTTTGTAAAGTGATATACCAAGCAAGAGCAGAAAGTATAAGATTATGAATCTTGTTTTGGGATCTTTTATTTCTTACTTAGTTTCTAACGCCTAAAATTGGTTACTTTAAATACATACTGGGCTAAATTATATCACCAAGACACTGCTTCAGGACCTCTCAGTAGCAATTTACACACTTAGACATTTACTGTACAAATATTAACACATCACAGTAGTGATTGCAGTTGCACCTTTCTGTGTGGAGGTTGTATGTTGTCCTTGAGGGTTCTCTCTAGGTACTCTAGCTTCCTTCCAAAGTCCTGCAGTTAGTAGTGATTTTAAGTTGTCCGTAGTTGTACATTATCTGCTTCCTGGTGACTGGTCCAGGGTGGAGCCTGCCTCTTGCCCTATGGCAGCTGGAATAGCCTCCAAGCCTTGAAGGGAGAAAGAAGCAATCCTGAAAGAATCACTGACAGGTTTTGGCTTTATTTGACTCAATAACGTACATGTAATGAGTGTTTTAGGATATTTATCACTTATCTAAAGTCTAGATATTTTTTCTTACTTCAAGAAATCTTATCAAGTGTAATTATCTTGCTGGACTGGCAGATTATTTTACTTGATTGTAATCTGGATCTTCTCAAATTAAGTTTTTTCTCCCCTTATACTTATCTAACCCATTGAAGAGAAGGATTTGAAATTCGATTCTGGTAAAGATAACTCTTTATTGTCATTGCACAGTCATACCCTGTACAATGGTATCTAACCAGATTCTTACTCTGGATGGCATTACCTTGGCCTCCAGTAACACTGTGAGGAACCTTGGAGTCATTTTTGACCAGGATATGTCCTTCAACGCACATATTAAACAAATATGTAAGACTGCTTTCTTCCATTTGTGCAACATCTCTAAAGTTAGAAATATCCTGTCTCAGAGTGATGCTGAAAAACTAGTTCATGCATTTATTACTTCCAGGCTGGACGACTGTAATTCATTATTATCAGGAAGTCCAAAAAACTCACTGAAAAGCCTTCAGTTAATCCAAAATGCTGCAGCAAGAGTACTGACAGGGACTAGAAAGAGAGAGCAGATTTCTCCTGTTTTGGCTTCCTGTTAAATCCAGAATTCAAAATCCTGCTCCTCACATACAAGGTCTTAAATAATCAGGCCCCATCTTATCTTAATGACCTTGTAGTACCATATCACCCTATTAGAGCACTTCGCTCCCGCTCTGCAGGCCTACTTGTTGTTCCTAGAGTATTTAAAAGTAGAATGGGAGGGAGAGCCTTCAGTTTTCAGGCCCCTCTTCTGTGGAACCAGCTTCCAGTTTGGATTCAGGAGACAGACACTATCTCTACTTTTAAGATTAGGCTTCAAACTTTCCTTTTTGCTAAAGCATATAGTTAGGGCTGGACCAGGTGACCCTGAATCCTCCCTTAGTTATGCTGCAATAGATGTAGGCTGCCGGGGATTCCCATGATGCATTGAGTTTTTCCTTTCCAGTCACCTTTCTCGCTCTCTATGTGTTAACAGACCTCTCTGTGTTGAATCATATCTGTTATTAATCTCTGTCTCTCTTCCACAGCATGTCTTTATCCTGTCTTCCTTCTCTCACCCCAACCAAACACAGCAGATGGCCGCCCCTCCCTGAGCCTGGTTCTGCCGGAGGTTTCTTCCTGTTAAAAGGGAGTTTTTCCTTCCCACTGTCGCCAAAGTGCTGCTCATAGGGGGTCATATGATTGTTGGGTTTTTCTCTGTATCTATGAAGCGCCTTGAGGCGACATTTGTTGTGATTTGGCGCTATATAAATAAAATTGAATTGAATTGAATTGAATTGAATTGACAATGGAAACTGTCCCACATCAGCACTACGCACAACACAACACAACAAGGAATCTAGTTGTTAGGAAAGGCCTACTTTACTTAAAAATCTGATAAATTTTAGAATCCTGAAGTTTTAGCATGATCGTGTTTAACCTTTAAAGTCGGCTCCAAAGTGAGATCAAGATATTTATACTTCACTCTAATTTTGAAATTATGAGCAGAATCTTACTATAACCTGTGTAGACCTGTACATTTGCCTGTCGACTGTAGTGTTGGAAACACGTTGGAAAAAGACCCAATAAACATAAAGACACCAGTGGAGTCCTGCACTCTTTCTTTCCCTGCCCCTGGGGAAAGCCCATTGTTATAGTTTGCTTGCTTATGTCGATCAAGGACAAAGCTTCAGCTGTTCCCGAACTGTCAGCCACAAATGAAGGGCGAATCATCAGCACACTGACAGCTACGATCCAGCTCCTCTTTCTGCTCTGGCTGCATGTCCTCATGATGTACTTGAACTGTGACACACCTCTAGCTGCTATGTATAGAGTCTGTTGTCAGAGCTCTGCAAACAAATAGTTTATACAGTGTCAGATACCCTCGGTTGGATCAGAGGATCGCTCAAGCTTGTGGTACGACGCAGTCTACGTGCTGTAGTTTGGCGTAATTCAAACTTTTCTTGTTAGCTTCCAGTTCCACCGGAGATGATATGAAGATTTATGGAACAGATGTCATGGAGTCCAGCAGCTGCCCACACTTGAGCCAACAGTCAGGACAATATAAGGGAGCAGACAGCCTGCGAGTCAGCATTAAAGACCGTGTTTTCACTGTGGATAAACCCACTGTAGTCAAAAACTGTGAGTACTTCAGAGCATTGTTCCAGTCAGGAATGAGAGAGTGTAAACAGGAGGAGGTCCAGCTGAGATGTGTGGGGAATCTGGGATTTCAAGTTCTGCTGCAGGTGCTGGATGGGAAGCGACCCATCCTCAACAGTGACGAGATCGTCGAAGCAATAGAGTGCACGGCTTTTCTGCAGGTGCCAGCTCTCACCAAGCATTTGATCAACATTATAAATTCCCAAAACTGCTTGCTCATGTTTCATACAGCTGCAACCTACGGAGAGTGGGAGTTGTTCCACAGAGCAGCTTTATTCATCAGAGACGTGTACACTGACCTAGGGGAGGAGGTCCGTAGCTTACCCAGTAAGCTGCTGGACTACATCGAGTCTCTTCTCCCAAGTAGCTACGTGGCAGTGTGCAGTCACTCTCCATCCACCGAGCTGCTCCAGGATGCCCAGAGGACAGTGTGGCATCTGGATGAAGAGCAGAAAGAGTGGCGAATCCTCACACATCTTCCTATGAGCACCAGCACCATCATGGCAGGCGTGGCAGTCCTCGACAACAAACTGTACATAATCGGAGGATTGTATGATCTAAGCAAGAAGGTAGTGGAGACTGGATTCTGCTACGATCCCGTGGCCAACTCATGGTCAGTGATTTGTGGACCTCAGCAGCTACGCTACAACTTCTCTCTGATAGGTCATGAGGGATGTCTCTATGCTATAGGAGGGGAGTATAACAAGAAGGCTCTGTCATCGGTGGAGAGATATGGGCTGTCTGATCAGAACTGGAGTTTTGTTTCCTCCCTCCCGTGCCCTGCAGCCTCCGTGGTGTCCACTGTAGCCATGAAGAGGATCTATATCTGTCTGTGGAAGGGGAAAGGGGCCACAGACATCCACGAGTACGTACCTGAACACAATCGGTGGAATCTGGTCACTACACTCATCCGCCAGCACAGTTATGGTCTTCATATGGTGGCCCACAGGGATAACCTCTATGTGATGCGGAACGGACCATGTGAAGACTTCTTACAATGTGCGATGGACTGTTACAACCTGACTTCAGATCAGTGGACGGTGATGTCCGGTCAGTACGGGAACAGCAAGAGCTCGCTGTTCACGGCAGCGGTCAGAGGAGATTCTGTGTTCACGCTCAGCAGACACGTGACCACAGAGTACACCATAGAGGAGAACAAATGGAGGCTCCGGCGTGAGATGAAAGGTTTTGGCAGGATTGGATCCATATATACATTTTTGATGAGGCTCCCTAAACCCGCTCCCTCCCTTTTAGGAAACTGCCCAAGCCAGAACCTGAGAGACACTGATGTCTGTCACAGATGTCCCCCAGGATGCTCTCAGCACATTTAAAAGCTGGTGATCATCATTCTGATTTCTATTCTAATAATATGTGGCAAAGGATTACAGCCCACACTGCAACTGTTTCAATCGCACCTCTAAAGAACTGGTTTAGTCTGCACAAACTATTATTTCAGACTGTTTCCTGTTCAGACTGTTTACTGTTCAGACTGTTTACTGTTCAGACTGTTTCCTGTTCAGACTGTCTACTGTTTACTGTTCAGACTGTCTACTGTTCAGACTGTTTACTGTTCAGACTGTCTACTGTTCAGACTGTCTACTGTTCAGACTGTCTACGGAGGAATCAAAGCAGTTATTGATGAAGCTGCAAAGCTAGCACTAATGTTGCTTTGCAGCTTATCGTGTCTGTTTGTGGGAACCACCCTGTAATATACACTTTTTATTGCACAGTCCTTGAAGAAAACAGATGGTCATGGTGTAAATTTCACACTTTTAATAAGTTTGTTCACAATTACTACAAATATTTGCGTCACTTCAAAATTTAGACACAGCAGGACTTTAATCAGTGCATTTTTGTTCCAAAACTAATCTAAACAAGTGGTAAAGAAGATATGGGTTCATTCAGAAATATGAATAGATCATCATTCAACAATGCAGTGTCAGCATCAACTATATGTGTGCAGTTGTTTCATACCAGCACAAGGTCAGATATGACTGCAATTTGTAAAATACAGATGATTGTCTGCAAGATATCATGTGAAAAGTGTTTTATCAGGACACACGCATCATAAGCTCCTCCAGGGCCCGATCTCGGTGGTTTTCATGAACCAGCAGCACTTCTTTGATGGCATTCTTCTGAAAGCCCATCTCATTGAACTGATTCAGCAGGTGTAGGAACTCCTTTGCCTCGAGAAAGAAAACATTTACTTTCTTTAAAGTTTCTAATCGAACTGACTTCATCAGACGAAAGGTGCCAAGCTTTGTTGTCTCCGACAACTTTAAAGACTGGTGTGATGTTGGAGCTCTTTGTATGGCTTACCTTTGTTTCACAGTTTTGAAACATCTCCAAGGCCTCTTCCACCTGGGACACGTCATAACCCAGCTGACACAAGTGGTCACACGCCACCAGATAACCCAAGATCTGCCAAATATTCATTCATACAGGATGGACAAGAGAAGAGCTGTTATTGACTGTTTCCAATCAGATTCAGTTAATACAGTGGCTGAATACAATAACCTCCGTTTTATCTGCATTTAGAAACAAGACATCTTGGGTAGTCCATATGTTTACATCTTTAAGACATTCCTGCAGTTTAACTAATTGTTGTGCATGATCTGGGTTTACGGATAGATAAAGTTGGGTATCTGGGTATGCTATGCCTTCTAGGGATACTGCCTAATGTAAAAAGAAGTAGTCCTAGCACAGAACCCGGAGGAACTCCATTATCAACCAAGATAACTGCCAAATAATTGTTTGTTAGTCAGTTGATTGATTCATTGGGTCAGGTAAATATATGTAATAAATAAATTAAAAAGTAGTATAGATATGTGTAGTTTAATTTGTAAAATGTAATTTTATATTTTCCATTTGTTTGGGTGATAAACAAAAGCAAAAACACAACCCTGGTGCACGAGTGCGACAGATGAGGATTATATTAGGGCCAGTTGTTGTTTTCAATATTCAGTGAAGTTGAAAGAAAGTTTAAAGTGATTTGGGGGAAAAAAGTAACTTTCTCAACAACTTTCCAAACCAACTATTTTGTTAAAACGTACGTGTCATCTTTTCTGTTTCTGTCTGTCTGAAACTGTGGATGTTCCTCTACAAAGTATATAAACTTCAGTAATGCTCTGACACTAACCCACCATCCACACATTACTTCAACCTGTTTCTGCTCTAACATACACAAAGCACAGTGACACAGTGTCCAGACCAAACAAATAATATGCTCTGTAAGGCAGTCGTTTCTTATTACTGTGATTAAGAAGATAACAATTTAATTCAATTTCATTTATAGTGCAAAATCAGAACAACAGCCACAGGTGCTTTATATTGTTATGTAATGACTAGAGATGGACTGTTCCGATATTACGTATCAGTATCGGTCCGATACTGACGGAAATTACTGGATCGGATATCGGAGAAAAATTAAAAAAAATGTAATCGATCCATTAAATATCAAAAAAGCACCTCACAAAACTTGCGACACGGCGTAACTCGGCTCATAACCGCAGCACGTCGCAGCAGTGTGGTCACGTGATAGAGCGGCTGTGTGTGTTTGTAGCCTCAAACCAGCATTTCATCTCCGAGGAAGTTTTCCCAGAGAGAAGTAAAGCAAGTGTGTAAGTTCATCTCTGAATGTTTGTAAAGCATTCCCACGTTAAGCTTAACAACCGATATATGGAGCGACTGCCTCTCTCTCTCTCTCCTGCTGCTACTTCAATCATAAACTGATCAATGATCAGCTGATCGTCTCTCTTCTTTGTTTTTGTCTCACTTTGCACCAGAAAGAGGAAACCAGCGGCTGAACAACAGCAGCACGTTTAAGCTTGATCAGCTGTTGTTAGAATTTATTTAATATTATTTCTACACCAGGATCTTTTTCTACAGCTGACGTAACTGTGCAGGGGCGGAGCTAGCAAAGTGTAGCCAGGGGGGCCGATAGGGCATGAACAGGGAAAAGGGGGCACAAAGACATACTTTTCTTTCTTATTCTCATTTAAAATGTCGAGCTTTTAATAAATAATTATCTGACTCTTACACCCAAAGTTTTAATCTGATGTAAAATGTATAGAAGTCCATTACTGTATATAGTAACTGTTAAGTCTAATATACCCTAGTAAGCTATACTACTGTTTCCTTTGGGAAGGTACAATCTGTGAATTCTGCAATTCTGATGAAGAAAGATGTTGAATCTATTTAATTATTCTTGAAAAATAATTTATTTCTGTGCATTTTTTTTCACCCTGCATCACATTAAAGTTGATTACATCGATTAAGCATCATGAGGTGGAGGTTGGTTCCCTATTTTTTTTTTTGCTGGGAGTTTGCAACCCTATTAGTTAGGTTGCTTAATAGTTCTGCTAAGTACTCTTTAAAACACCAGAATAGGGAGGATGGAGCAGGTTTAAGCTTATTAGATTGATCAGTGTTACTGAACTATGAAATATTTTGTTGTATTTTTAACATACAGGTGTAACAGAGTATGAACTTATACAAAAAGCAGCAAGATATTAAAATCGATTGATTAAAATATTAAAACATTAAAACATTGATTAACAAACACACTATATTGGATTCATATCGGTATCGTCAGATATCCAAATTTATGATATCGGTATCAGACATTAAAAAAATGGTATCGTGCATCTCTAGTAAAGACCCTACATTAATACAGAGAAAACAGAAAAAAAAACAACAATCATGTGACCCTCTAGACAAGACATTTGGTGAAAGTGGGAAATATAAACTCCCTTTTAACAGGAAGAGCCTCCAGCAGAACCAGGCTGGGGAAGGCAACCATCTGCCACGACAAGTTAGGGGTGAGTAGACGAAGCAACGATAGAGAACCTGATACTGACTGAGGCACAGAGTTCAGATCAGAGTGTGAACTCTGATCTGAACTCTGTGAAATCATGAAACACACTTTAATCTTCCAGTATCAGAACGAACAAATGCTGCTGAAGGACTAAGTTTGTTCTTTAAAGCTATTTAATCCATGCGTAGTTCAGGCTGATCCTGGTTTCTCACCTATCCTTTCTTGTCCTTTCAGATTTATTCTGTTTGCTTCATGGACCCATAATGCTGTCAGTGTGACCACTATTTTCACTCTGACTTATAGCAGCTGTATTTGTACTGCATCAGTGTTTATAGAACTGCATGATCCCGACAGCTGGAGCCAAAAGCTGACCAAGTGTTTTCAGCACTGCCTGGTTGTTGGATATAACACTGACCTCATCTGGGGTCTGCTGTCCTGTCCTCTGCAGGGCAGTGATGGCAGTATGAAGAGAGTAGCCCCGTGCAGTGATGGCCTCCAGCAGCTCTCTCTCCTCTGGGGTTAGAGCTGACAGGAGTTCTGCTGCAGAGTCCAAAGCAGAGGAGCACAAACCCCTGTGGCCTGACGTGACAGCGGGGTTTCTACAGGTGTCTGGTCTGAATATCTAAGAAATGGCAGACTGCAGTGAGTGTATAGCTGAGAAAGAACAGGGCATGGTGGACCTGACGTGCAGCTTTAGTGAGAACTCACACTAGCTAATCCTCGTGAAGCTCTTGCACCTCGGCTGCATTCAGAGAGCATACTTTACGCAGATTATTTTTAGAGTGCAAATCCATGAAAAACATTTTGAAAATGCAAAATGGAGAAAAGCTGCACAGGAAGAACTTGTTTCCTTTCATAGTTAATAGTGCATTAAAAGAAATGTAATCCCATGAGAATATGTGACACATGTCAACAGTCACAACCCCGACTATAAACAGAGTGAACCTGTCATCATGCTGAGCCTGTCTGGTTCTAGTTATACTCGAGATTGACCGTGCAGCTCAGGTGATGGTGCTGCCATGAGCTCCAGGCTATATTTAGACAGGAAGTAGAACTATCAATAGTCTAGACTACTGAGACTTGGCCACACTGCCAGCTCACATGGCCTCGTGAATGAACAGCCTGAAAGTATGACAATAAACACAAAGTAAAGCTGTGTGAGTTTAGTGTTTGTCCCTGTGATGCTGCATCACGTCATCAGCTGTGTTGTGTATTACATCCTGCAGTAAAAGTTTCAGAAGCACACAAACACACAGCTCATATCCTCTTACCATGCTGGCTGAGCTGGTTCTGCTGGGGGGGATCCTCATGTTCGAGGCTGTGTGTGCTGAAGCGCTCTGGGGATACGTCTCTGTGTCGGGATCTGGTTGTGTGGGCGTGTCCAGCACTGACAGCGAACACTGACGCAGGTTCTTCCTGCGCTGGTGGGGCAGGCTGCTCAGACAGGCCGGGGGGTTCAGCAGGTCAGGGACAAAGGCCTTCTGTGCTTTCCTCTGACCACGCTCACAGTTTGCAGACGGACGCTGTTCCCCCGGACTCGCTGTCACTGTGGAAGTCGTCCTGGCTTTCTGTGTAGTGCCCTCCTCGTCACCTGAAGGTGAGACGGTAAACGTGGTACGCAGGATGGAGGAGTTGAGGCTGCGCGACCGCTGCCAAGGGCTGGGCTCGCAGAAGTCCAGGCTCTGTCGAGGGCTGCTAAACAGCATCCAGTATGGTGGACAAGAGGACAGCAGGCTTGATGAAGAGGAGGAGGGGTTAAGCTGGTGCTGGGTGGCAAAGCCACTTTGCAGCCCAGTTAGCACCCAGTTCTCCAGACTGAACCCATACTGTCAAACATGCAAACATCGTGTAAGTCCTTCTGTAGGTCTGAAGCTACATTTTTAAATTCAACTCAATGATCACAGGCGTTTCTTTTTTTATTTTTAGTCTTTTGGCTTGCTAACATTAGCCAGTTGAGTGTAAACAACACTTAACTGGCTAATGTAAGGCTTGTGAAACTTATGGTAGCATCTAGCATCTCACATTATTAGCATTGACTACTCTAAAAACCATTTACATACAGAAATGTCGAACATCTGGAAAGGATGTTGATTTGTACTCAGTAATGAGGATGAAAAATACTTTGATAGGGATGCTCTCCCATTAATTATTGCATTAACGTGGCATGGAGACAACCCCCTTGTAGCTTTGGAGGTGATTTGAATCTAAGATGTTTCCAGCACCTGGTTGAATCTAAGACAGACCCATACCAGCCTGTTAAAGTGCACATGCTTCAGTGGTATGTGCAGGCCCTCTGCCTGCGAGTCTGAGGGTTCAGTGCAGCATCTCAGCTGATCCTAGGACTGCACTCTTCTGCACAGAGACGAGATGTTGTGTGTGAAATCTGATCAGCTGTAACATTCTTGATCTACCTTCATCTTTTATATACTCATAAAGCTGTAAAGAGCAATGTTGTCTTTTATTTGACACTGTAGTAAGTGTGTACTAATCACATACATACAAAAAACATAAAGTCAGATATTGAGCCAAGCTTCTTCCTGTAATCTATCACCTGTCAGTGTGATGGGGTTTGTTTGTTTAACCCTTTAAAGGAGTGAAATAACCGTGACAGCTCAAAGCAGTGCAGCAAAGCAGGCACAACAGACAGAACAGCAAGGAGGAGCAAACAGGGAAACACTCACCTCTGTCTCCTGCAGGATGTTGACGTAGTCAGGGACAGTCATGCTGACAGAGTATTTTAGTTGCTGAAAGGAAGCACTCTGAGGCACCCTCAGAGGTACACCATCCATGCTGCTCAGTCCACTGAGAAAACAAAGATCAGTCAGCCATAGAACAACTCACACAATCCCTCAGCTGTGGGTCTGTAACGTGCACCGCTCCCTAAAAGGAAACAACAATCTGTATTTCCACAAGCTCAGAGAGCTGCAGCGTTCAGGCCGCGGCTTGTTCTAACCTCAGCTCTAGTGTTCACTCCACTTCTGCTGACCTATTTTCTGCTTTTATATTAGAGTCAGTGATGATGCCTCCCACGAGAAGCCTGAAGATTTCCACTAGGCCAAATAAAACACCGTCTTTTCTCTGTAATCTGTCAAACATTATTGTTAATATATTCAATAAAGTTATAAAAACAATTAACACTATGTGATAACTGGGTTATTATCATTTCTTTTAATGCTTTTTGTATTTACTTTTTCCAGCATGTGAAGAAAGGTAAGAGCATCGCTGCTTTGAGTGTTGGATCAACAACTGTCGAATGTTTCTGCAGTAATCAGATCCTCCTCAGAGGGGATTCCTCTGAGCTTCAGCAGGCGACTCTCATCTTCATGAAGGTGACGCACAGTCGAAGCTGTTCAGTCAGTACAGGTTGATCGATCCATAAATCTTCCTTCAACTACTCTTTTTGTCAAACAGCACAGTTTTAGTGTACGGTTGTGTTCTCCATGCTCGGTCAGGCTTGAATAAAGATGTCAGGCTGCCAACAACAGGTCCTCTATCATTACTCTGCATCAGTAGGAATGATGCAGCCTCTGTTATCCTCCTCTAGGCTCATAGAAACTACTCGTATCCGGACAACAAGGATGGAGAGCTCTGCTGAAGAGTTTATCACGTTCATAAACAGCAGAGCACGAAGCAGCGAGAAAGGATTCTCCTAGAAAACCGTCATCATGAGCTTTTCCTTTCTGTCCTCTCGAGCTCAGATCAGAGACGGCCTCTTTCACAAACATACAAACCTACAGTTTGTCTCTAGGTGTTAATGTGTGCGAGAGATGGTACAGACAACTCTGTGCACTCAGCACTAATCAGGTTTGTGCAGCATGAAGACGCAGCCAGCAGACAGATGGCCGAGGACTCGCAGCACCAAAGAGCACAGATGCTGCAGGCTTTGTGTGTCACCTGACGCTCTGCTGCTGAACAAATACGAACTAATGTGTATAATAATGTGTATAATAATGTGTGTAATAATGTGTATAATAATGTGTATAATAATGTGTGTAATAATGTGTATAATATTGTGTATAATAATGTGTATAATATTGTGTGTAATAATGTGTATAATAATGTGTGTAATAATGTGTATAATATTGTGTATAATAATGTGTATAATAATGTGTGTAATAATGTGTATAATAATGTGTGTAATAATGTGTATAATATTGTGTATAATAATGTGTATATGACTATTGCTAAGTTCAAAAGCTGTGCAAGACAAGTATAATTATCTGATGCTGCACACTTTAAGTCACTATAGCAGACTGTGTGCCTTTCATAAATAACATGTGCTCTAAATCCCCCACTCTCCCTATACACACACATACATATACACATATACATATATACACATATACACACACACACATACATATATGTATACACACAGAGAGATCTAATGAAATACTGTTTAAAACAGAAGAAAGCTTACCCTTGTGTCTGTGTGTGGTCAGAGCTGCAGTCACTTGGCTTGTGATGCATCACTCATCACTCAGAGAACCACCTGGGACACTAATCCACTGATCTCCAGTAACCCTCATCAGCTGACTTACTGTGTACACAGCTGACAGCTCGACAGAAGCAAGTGAGGACATCAGATGGTGCCTGCAGTCGCGAGGACACCCACATGTCCCTGATATTTGTGTGAAGTCACACAAGTGTTAGACTCCAGGGTCCCTGTCTGAGTCTGAACTTGTGTATGCACAGACCATTTTATTAGGTGTACGTGTACAACTGACTATTTGTTCAGGTATATAATCAGCCAATGACACGGCAGCAACTTAATCCCTTTAGCTATGTAGACCCAATCAAGACGCACGACTGAAGTTTAAACATCAGAATGGACGAAGAAAAAGTGATTGAAGGGAAGTTTGGCATGGTGGCTGGTGCCAGGCTGACACACACACAGACACACACAGATTTACACAGAATCCTCTGGTGGCAGCAGTAAGGGCAGAACGACCAGACTGCTTTAAACTGTCTGCAGAAGAGCTCCTCAGTGCCTCCTCAGCACTGTTGAACACCAGTCTGCCCAAGTGTTGCTGCTGATGCACATCTTCTTTAGGATAATCCGTCGTGAGGTGAAGCACAAATAATGTCCGACTGGGTTCTTGAGCGTGATAACTGAGGCTGTTCTGAAGTCAATAAGGACTTAACACACTAACTATAGCTGACAACATAGTGGCCACACTTACCTCCTGGTCACTTTATTAGGTGCATTACATGTTTTCACAGTGAAGGACAATCATTAAACATGGCAACATGACCGAAGAGGCTAAAGAAAGTTCACGTGATCCCTGTGAGATCAACACCTTTCCAGCTCTTGTTGTTTATACAGGGCAGCTAATCAGAACACCAGATGTCTTAAAGTTATTGGGGGGGGGGGGGCTCTAGTGCTGTAATATTTGTACCTAACAATATAGTGCTGTAAAGTATTTGTATAGAAATGAAGCTGCTGGAGAGCACAGAGCTGAGAAAACACACGAGACGAGGACGCAGACGCCATGTGTGCCCACACCTCTGTGACCGAGCAGCGTTTACCCTCCTCAGGTGACACTTTCTCCTAAACACACGGGCACTGAACCATGAGTGATGTGTTAATGTGGATAATAAACTGCGTGACAACTTCATGTTGTTCATTTTATTTTGTCTTTAGAAAATTCATCAGAGCAAAATACAAACTGTTACTGAGTAAAGAAAACAGGCATAAGTCACTACTGTGGGCTGCACCACAGCTGCTCCACAGCTGCTCCACAGCTGCACCACAGATAAAACACTTCCTGTTGTCCCAAGAAGGCTTACATCCGTTTCAAATTCAGAGACTGCTGCTCTCGTCTAAGCGTCGATGGAAGCGTGTTGAAAGCTCCAGGTAAGCTGCGGCCATCTTTATCACCGTCACCTGGTTGTTGCTGTGCAGCCGAGGACCAGTCAGAGGTTCTCACAGTCAGTGTCACCAGTCTGCAGGGCGGAGGCCCAGGCCTGGTCTGATGGGGGGGTCGGCAGGACCCAGCTCTGAGGAACAGATGAACTCTCAGGATGATCTACTGCCACCAAACACGTGTCCCACTCTTTCCTGAAACACAAACACGTGAGTGGCAGAACTGCATGTTATCAAACTGCTGGGACATGAATCACAGCTCGTTCTCTTATTGAACAGCTGTTTGCCACATGAGTCCTCTCTCTGTCACTTCTAACATTATACATGTGGGAACATTCACAACTATGATAAATGCTCCACACGAGCCTCGCTGCTGCCACTGGAGTGAAGAGTGGGAGTAACACTTAGTTAGCTCATCATCATCAGTGTGAACACCTCCAGAAAGCAGACGTTTGGCCAGTGTGCAGCACTCAGGTGTGTTAAACTCAGTGCTGAGGAAGAGGATGTCAGCAGCACTGCTGTCATTTCCAAGCCCTTCACTCTGCAGTGAGAAGGATCATCCACATTCAACACCACTGCCACGCTTCCCCAGAGTGGACGTCCAGCCAACTCAGGCTGGGACACTGATCTTCTTTTTTATTGAAACTTTTAGTTGTGAACAAAGCAAAAACAATAACACTTGTTGTACTCTGTTCTACACACACCAGCCACTACTCACTTACCTACATGTACATCAAGTGGCAAAGAGCCAACTGGTGAAAGAAGACCAAATACAGTTATACTGATAATATTTATCTAATAGACCACGAGCCATTTTTAATAAGATGCCAATTTAACCACTGTCGTCCTTCACAGGGATGGACTGAAGGACAAACGCTGGCATTTTCTCTCCCTTCATAGTGTCGGATTATAATATTATTTTATGCCATGTTAGACCCCTAATTAAAGATTGTGAATTATTATGTAGTTTTAGTTTGCATTATTCTCCTGAATTAGAAGAAGGTGATAACTATTACATTTGTTAAACTGATCTGCATGTGGATAATAATTCATTTTAACTGATCTGCAACCAGCTGATTCTGGACTCATCTCCATCTTCGTTCTCAACCTTACAGCAGCTTTTGACACTACAGTGGGGCAAAAAAGTATTTAGTCAGCCACCGATTGTGCAAGTTCCCCCACTTAAAATGATGACAGAGGTCAGTAATTTGCACCAGAGGTACACTTCAACTGTGAGAGACAGAATGTGAAAAAAAAATCCATGAATTCACATGGTAGGATTTGTAAAGAATTTATTCGTAAATCAGGGTGGAAAATAAGTATTTGGTCAATAACAAAAATACAACTCAATACTTTGTAACATAACCTTTGTTGGCAATAACAGAGGTCAAACGTTTACTATAGGTCTTTACCAGGTTTGCACACACAGTAGCTGGTATTTTGGCCCATTCCTCCATGCAGATCTTCTCAAGAGCAGTGATGTTTTGGGGCTGTCGCCGAGCAACACGGACTTTCAACTCCCGCCACAGATTTTCTATGGGGTTGAGGTCTGGAGACTGGCTAGGCCACTCCAGGACTTTCAAATGCTTCTTACGGAGCCACTCCTTTGTTGCCCGGGCGGTGTGTTTTGGATCATTGTCATGTTGGAAGACCCAGCCTCGTTTCATCTTCAAAGTTCTCACTGATGGAAGGAGGTTTTGGCTCAAAATCTCACGATACTTGGCCCCATTCATTCTGTCCTTAACACGGATCAGTCGTCCTGTCCCCTTGGCAGAAAAACAGCCCCATAGCATGATGTTTCCACCCCCATGCTTCACAGTAGGTATGGTGTTCTTGGGATGCAACTCAGTATTCTTCTTCCTCCAAACACGACGAGTTGAGTTTATACCAAAAAGTTCTACTTTGGTTTCATCTGACCACATGACATTCTCCCAATCCTCTGCTGTATCATCCATGTGCTCTCTGGCAAACTTCAGACGGGCCTGGACATGCACTGGCTTCAGCAGCGGAACACGTCTGGCACTGCGGGATTTGATTCCCTGCCGTTGTAGTGTGTTACTGATGGTGACCTTTGTTACTTTGGTCCCAGCTCTCTGCAGGTCATTCACCAGGTCCCCCCGTGTGGTTCTGGGATCTTTGCTCATCGTTCTCATGATCATTTTGACCCCACGGGATGAGATCTTGCGTGGAGCCCCAGATCGAGGGAGATTATCAGTGGTCTTGTATGTCTTCCATTTTCTGATGATTGCTCCCACAGTTGATTTTTTCACACCAAGCTGCTTGCCTATTGTAGATTCACTCTTCCCAGTCTGGTGCAGGTCTACAATTCTTTTCCTGGTGTCCTTCGAAAGCTCTTTGGTCTTGGCCATGGCGGAGTTTGGAGTCTGACTGGTTGAGGCTGTGGACAGGTGTCTTTTATACAGATGATGAGGTCAAACAGGTGCCATTCATACAGGTAACGAGTGGGGGACAGAAAAGCTTCTTACAGAAGACGTTACAGGTCTGTGAGAGCCAGGGATTTTCCTTGTTTGAGGTGACCAAATACTTATTTTCCACCCTGATTTACGAATAAATTCTTTACAAATCCTACCATGTGAATTCATGGATTTTTTTTTCACATTCTGTCTCTCACAGTTGAAGTGTACCTCTGGTGCAAATTACTGACCTCTGTCATCATTTTAAGTGGGGGAACTTGCACAATCGGTGGCTGACTAAATACTTTTTTGCCCCACTGTATCTCCCACCGCATCCTCCTTCACAGAGCATCTATTGGCATCAATGGTACAGAACTCGCCTGGTTTACCTCTCATCTCTCTGGCTGCTCACAGTTTGTTCAGTTACTCCCTCACAGATCAGTATCTACTCCAGTTAATTCTGGTGAACCCCAAGGCTCTGTCCTGGGTCCTTTACTGTTTATCATCCATCTCCTACCCATAGGTAATATTTTCAGGAAGCCTAACATCCAGTTTCACTGCTACGCAGATGACACCCAGCTCTACATATCCTCCAAACCCACAGCTACTCTCCACCCACATCCATTTCTGACTGTTTAAGTGAAATCAGTTTGGTTTTCTCACAACTTTCTTAAACTTAATGGCAATAAAACAGAATTCATTTTAACAGGCACCAGATCAAAACTGACTACAGTTCCAGCCAGTCTTTCGTTACCCATTGATAACTCTGATGTCACACCCTCCCCTCAGGTTAAGAGTCTTGGTGTCATCCTCGACAGCACTCTGTCCTTCACAGCACATATAAATAATATCACTCGGTCTTCCTACTTTCATCTCCGTAATATTAACCACCTTCGTCCCTCACTCACTCCACACAGTAACGCCATACTTGTCAATGCTCTTGTCACATCTCGTCTGGATTGCTGTGATTCTCTTCTCTATGGTCGACCTCATAAATCCCTCCATAAACTGCAGTTGGTTCAAAACACAGCTGCTCGTATTATTTCCAGAACTAGATCCACTGAACATATAACAGCTGTTCTTAAACAGCTCCATTGGCTCCCAGTTCACCTCCGTGTCAATTACGAGATCCTGCTTCTCACTTTCAAAGCGCTTCATAGCCTCGCTCCTCCATATCTACCCGATCTTCTCCACACATACTCGCCCCTTCGTTCACTCCGCTCTTCTTCCCTTCTGTCAGTTCCACCTGCTCGCCTGACTACAGTGGGACTCAGAGCCTTTAGTTGTTCTGCCCGAGACTTTGGATGCTCTTCCACTTGCTCTGACCACACACTGTCTCACCACTTTTAAATCACGTCTCAAAACCCATCTGTTTAGAATTACACCTGATCTGTCTTAGGCCATTTTTACCTGCTCAGTTTTTATATTTGCTTTTATGCTTTTATGACTGTTTATGTATAAATTTTATCGACCATGATAGCAAACATGGTAGATAAATACATTTTTCTTATGTTTTTATGGTATGTTTACGTGTTACTGTGAGGTGACCTCGAGGGTCTGAAAGGCGCCTATAAATAAATGTATTATTATATTATTATTGTTCATATTTTCTACACTTTCCTCACAAACAACAGAGAAACAAAGCGTACAAAGACGAGCAGACTGACCTGATGTGGATGAGCGCGTGCAGCGAGTGCTCCGCCTGGCTGTAATAGTCTCTGAAGGGCTGCAGGGCACAGCTGGCTGGGAACTCCTCTGTCAAACAAACACAACAGGAGTGACAACAGTCATAGCCTGTGCACGCACACACACACGTGCACACACACACGTGCACACACACACGTGCACACACACACACACACACGTGCACACACACACGTGCACACACACGTGCACAGCCATACCTCCAAACAGCATCGAGTCCACTCTGTGCTTCCTCTGCAGCTGTCTCTCTCTCTCCTTCCTCACTCGGCGCTCCCGCTCTCTCCTCCTCTCCTCCTCTCGCTCTCCTTCCAGCATCACCATCAGGGCCTTCTCCTCTGCCGAGTAAACGACAGTCCTCCTCTTTATCACCATCCTCAGCTGCTCCAGGGTGCTGCTGAACACCTCGTCGTTTTGCAGCTCGGTCACGATGCCTGTGTGGTGGAAATGTGTTTTATCATTTATCACACGTTTCAGTAATATCGCTTCTGTGTCACTCAGTTGAATTCATGTGGGACAGCAGTTAGTTTCAACTTTATTGATTAGGCTTCGTGAGAACATTGGAGACACCCGAATATTTTTCTTGTAAAACAAAGGGGGACCCAGCAAAAAAAGTTTGGGAACCAAACCAAACCCCAAGCCATCAAACTCCTGAACACTCAATGAGTGGACTGACACACACCTACCATAAGCACTTTTTTCCTCATACACACACTTTTTGCAGAACCCACTGTCATGGCTGCAGTGTTGTGACTGCACTGTCCTGTGTCTGTGTCTGTCTGGTGTTGCACTGTTTGTTTGTTTTGCAACTTTGGCACACTTGTACTTTATATAGTCCTTCGTTGATTGCCTGTCATATGTGATGTGTAGCACCAGGTCTTGGAGGAACTTCCTGACAACAAGGCCACTTGACTTGACCTGCCCCAGAGAAACTGCTGAATCCAACGATCCAGTTCTTTAAAGTAAGAATCTTGAATATATAAGTGTGATAGTAGATATTATATAATAAATCACATGTGCAGTCATTATTGTGTAAGGTGTATTCTAAACAATCTACCAATTTTTCCAGCATTGGTCCCATGTTTGCTTTAACCACATCAGTACAGTCGGAGGCACTTTGTATACACGAGTATCTGAGACCACTTGAGGACCACCAAGGGCCACTGTTTGAATAAAGTATAAGGGCACTGTCCTAACAAGGGCATTATTCTGCCCATGTCATGTTATTAACTTGCATATAAAATACATGTATGATGATTACTGTCCACAGCAACCTTCATGTTGTTTCTCAACTTTTGTGCCAAAGGTTCTTTGTGACCAACCCAGCGCTGAGGGGGCAACCGTGTCTCGTGGATCTTTGTGAATTAAATGCGTCCAACATAAACCCATTTGTCAAAACGAGGCCGAAGCCAATTTTTTCTAATGTCTTAAACAAATAATCCCATTCAACACAATCAAAGGCTATTTAACAAAGCCCTGTTCTTAGTATAAGAATGTAAAGCCTCCTTTTAGCTGAGATTCCTGTGTGGGGATATTTTCATTAGCTGTCTTCTTCATAAAAGGAAGCTACGGAAATAATCCTCGTCCTCAAATATTCTTCCGTAGCATCCCACCAGACACCCATTTTTGTGTCATCTCAGGAAAAAAAACGCATGTCACCCCAAATCATTATAGCAAATAACGTGTCTTTAAGTAAGAACACATTCAAACGCCACCAACGACTTTGGAGGTCTGTCAAATGTGTGTAACCATGGTGAAATCTGCAAAGCCCATTGAATACTAAAGCATTAAAGACTGCAGCATAAATCAATAAGAAACCTGACAGACTGGGGAGAGTCCACTCTGAGAGCATCCAGCTCGATACACCTGCTCTCACCTTTCTTGGATACCGCTTCTCTCCGTAGCCTACGCAGCTTCTCCAGGGATCTCAGGATGTCCTGCATCCTCTTCACATCCGCCTGCTTCTTCCTAACTTCACAAAGAACAGAGTCTGCAGCCATCTTCAGTTCCTTCTCCTGCAACACAAACACTGATGTTAGCATTTGTAACATTGGGAACAACACCACACAGGACGACAGACGCTATGACAGGAGCAAGCTGTGGCCATAATGAGCCCTCTTCACAGTGTTTCATGCTGGGCCTCCATACTTGACGCACCTCTTGTTTCAGTACCGACCGCTCTTTAAGCAGCTGCAGTCTGATTGGCTGCCGCTCATAAACACAGTCTATGATCTGAGCCAAAGGTGGAACAAACTGTCCCAAACATGCAGTTGGCCTCATAATATGAAAGCCTGGCCATGATTACAGGAAGTGTAACAGTGAACTCTTTAAACACGTGGCTGACAACGTCGTTCATACCTTTTTCTTCTCCTCCACTTCCTGCATCAGTTTCATCCTCCATTTGTCTACAGCGGTCTCTTTGAGAGACCTGCGCTCTTCCGCGGCTTTCTCCTCCGTCTTCGCTTCTCTCCTGGCTCTGAGTCTGCGGAGCCTCCTGCAAGCAGCCCGGGACACTTGAGCCTTCAGCTCACCTAACCGTGAGGTGTCGGCGAGAAGTCCGGCTTTGTCCGCCAGCTCCGCCTTGATGCCTAAAGCCCTTGAATATGAGTGCGTCCACTCGCCGTCACCGTGCAGAGAGTGGGTCAGAGTGTGACAAAGGTCCTCCAGCCGTGAGATGAGCTGAGCCGCCCCGTACAGAGCCTGTCTGAGGGAGGACACGGAGCTCAGTTGCGGCGAGTGCTGGCTCTGTAGCCTCCCGCAGCTCTTCTTGCCTGTGGCCTGTAAGAACTGTCGGACCCATTTCGTGTCCTGCTTCCTCTGCCGGGTCACGTCATCGTCCGGATCCCGTGTCGCTGCCGGGCCGCGGTGCTCCGTGTGGCTGCGGTTTGACGCTAGCTCACGGTCACAGCGAGGAGCGTGAGGCCGTGTCTGGAGTTGCTGGGGGGCTCCGGGGATGCTTGGGAGGTTCAGGAGGTGTCCGGGGGGTGGGCAGCCGAAACCAGGCGGGGGCACAGAGGGGTCAAATCCATACGGCTGGGCAAAAGGTGGCCCCGCGAAACCCACACCGAAGGGACGAGCGTCGTAAGCCGGCGGAGGCGTCCACGGTGGAGCCGTGAGGTCCGACTCCCGCGCTTCGTGAAGCCCGGGGTGACTGTACTGCGAGGGCACATAGCGGCTGTTATAGCCCGAAGTGTCTGAGCGGTACGAGCTATCCATGGCCCGGTAACAGTCACCGTATCCTCGAAGAAACTCAGAACGACACCGCTGAAACGGAACAGTACGCGGGGATTTTCTTCTTTAGTTCTTGATGTTGGTGTCGTAACCAACCTGCGGCTGAATCATCGCCACCTACAGGCGGAAATGTAGAACTCAGCCACTCAGGGGCCCGCAGACCGGAAGTGCGAGGCTGTTAAATGATGGCGTTTGAACCCTGCATGGAGGTCTAAACTACTCTGAGTTTATTAAGACTGTTGTGTTTTTAACATGTTTGTATCTTGTTGTATTTAATCTGAACTAGTCCATAAAAAGCCAGATCACTGTCGGCCTGATCACAGTTTTTAAAACCTCAAATATGTAACAGCCCATGCAGTAGTAAATTAATGACTAACCTCGTATTGTTGATGGATTATCTCAGCTGCAAACATCATCTGCAAATTATGGCGGGTGACAGTAATCGCAAAGAGACTAAGTACTTTTGGAATATGGGGGAAGCCAAAAACTGCCGTACCATCGATTCATTAATGCTGAATTCTCCTCTCTGTTCCCATGCAGCAGTATGTTAATGACTAACCTCGTGTTGTGGATGGATTATCTCAGTTGTTCTCCTGGCTGAAGTTTGGTCTGTTTACAGCATCCTGCCATGCGACTGCATTTGTCTCTAACCATCAGGAACCCCCACGTTAGCGTTTATCCTCCAGCTTCACTGCACTAATGTGTTTATATTATGCTCACACTTACTTTGGTAGTGCAAATATAATGTGGCCAATATGAAATTTATTGTACTTAATTACAAATTTACAGCACTGAACTTGAACTGCTTCAAATACTGAGCTTCAGTAAAGATTCAAGTTGCATTTTTTTTTACATTTCCTATCACTTTGTCTTCATCTCAAAGACAAGTATCTTTTACAGTGAATATATAGATGCGTATAAAAGACAAATATTATTCTTTTAAAATATGTTGGCATTACTAAATTTGTCTGAATGCTTACATATATGGGTAAAATAATTCGAGCTGTGATTAACTGTTTTTGATAAAATGAAGAGTAGACTGATATATGAAATATTCCTTTACTGGGGGAGAAAATCAGACCATGTCATAACTGCTTTAAGTCACACAGAATAGATATCAGAGCCTTAAACAGGCTGACTTCTGCTAAATGGGTCAAACTGGGCAGAAATGATACAAACACATAACATCCTTATAGAATATGGATATTCATTTTCACTGCTGCTGATACTTACTTTAAGTTTCTGAATATAAAAACTTTTTACTGCCTGTCATAGTTTTTAACTTGAAGGCCCTGAGTACTTTCTCCCACACTGAAAACGCTTGAATGATAAAATTATTTTAAATATCACCTAATAAGACTGATTCAGGACAGATAATTAGTTATTTTAAACCTTTCAGTCCTTCACAAACAGGGAACAGTCTGTCTATTCTCTCCATCTGTCAGCTGCTGCTGGCTCTTCCTCCTCTTCCTCACACACTGCTGAGTTTGTCCTGGTGGATCATCGGTGCAAAGCCTCACAGATGATGTGCAGCAGTGAGTTCCTCAGTCCTGACTCTGGACACTTGCAGGTTTCAGATTGTAAATCAAATGTGTGATAAGCTGCAGGATTCAAACACACTTTTTTTAACAGAGAGAAAGAAAAAAAGAGAGAAGGTGAAAGTGCAGGACAGACAGAAAAGTGACAGGTTCAGGTGGTATATACAAAACACAAGAGAAGGAGGATTTTCTCTTTGTGTTATTAGGAGTACTAAATAAGAGGAGATTAGTTCCCAGTTGTGGCCACATGTTTGACTCCTATGAAGAAAGCACCTTTCTTTAGCCTAACTGTCAGCTCATTAAGACAAATGCTAAAGTCCGTTCGGCGCTGTCAGCTTGTTGTTTGATATATTACTGACTTTAAATATCCATAAAATCTCTGTAAGATTAAAGTCAACTTTTGAAAGGCGTTAAAATCAAGTAGAACCTGAACCGCGTCAAGTTACTAACATAATGTCAGATAACTCTGCCAACATGTGGCCAATAGTAATGGTTTAATGTTCTTCTTAAAACATTTGTTTCGCCACATAAATAAGTGACATAAAACTGAGTACTTTTAAAAACTTAAAAGCTTACTCTCCTGCCGTGCTATGGTGATAGCGTGGACAACGAAGGATACACCCGACCCATCTTCAAATCTGGGGAATAGGAGGAGTTTTTGTTGTTGTTCTTTTGCAATGCATTTATTGAATAACAAAAACACGGCACAGTACAGACGTCACAAACAGACAAGTGCAGATGAAATAAAAGAGCACAAAAAAGGACAAACAGTAAAAATAAGTAAGCAAAATTAGATGAACTGTGCAAAGGGTTAACATTTAGTTTTTCGATGTTCTTCATCTGCTTCTGCAGCAGCCTTCGTTGCCTCGCTGTGACATAATCAGCTTTCAAATCGGTCTTCTCCGAAATATTCGCCCCTTAATTGGGAGACGACACTTCATGTTTGAAAAACATCGTCATAGATTCACTCTTGCTGTTTTGCTTCCACCGCAATAATATCCCGCTTCCTGCACAGCTCTCTCTCTCTCATTGTGCTCCAAGAACAGTTTACCATCAAAAATCTGTTTTCTGCATGATTTGCTTGCTTATTGGTCTACTGCAGAATATTTTTAAGGCGGTTGGCTGCTATAAAAAACCAGGCCAAGACAATCTCCTTCATGTTTTTCTGTGTTTTATCCTCATCACAGCAGATAACACAAACCTGGAGCAGTTACACCATATTTGCGTTAGATAAATGAGATTATTAGCTTAAAAGGAAACAGCAGGGGGCGCTGCGCTGGAAGCTTTCGATTCATTCTTCATTAAACCAATAGACGAAGAAGAAGCGGCGCGGAGGCGAACGCGGCAGCCAGGAGCTTTTACGGAAGTGTGTGAAAGCAGAGTCACATGAGCAGGCGGCCGCTTAGGAAACGGTACCCCGACATGGACCTGGAGTCTCGGATACGGTGACTGACGTCCACGGGTAGCACGGGAACAGCAGCGTCACGGCGTCTCGGGCCGCGGTGAACATCTGTGGTAAGTCGTCTAGCCGGTGCTCTGCAGTTAGCCGCGGAGCTAACAGCAGGTAGCCGCGGCGGGCGGTGTTTTCTCCCCGAACCTCCCCCGGCCGAAGCGCATCCCGTGACTGCTACTTTGTGTGTCCACAGATGGACGAGATTAAAGTGTCTCCGGACTACAACTGGTTCAGAAGCACGGTGCCACTGAAGAGGGTGAGTACACAGAGCCGCTCGGCCCGCTGCGTCATTAAGGAAGTGCACACTTGTTATGTCCTCTCTGCCTGCGAGGAAAAACAAACTCGCATGCAGTTAGAAGCCAGGCTGCTGTTTGGTACAGGTGCGCGGCGGAGACGGAACCGAAACTATGACCCGAGCTCACCGAGGCCTCCTGCTCCACCGAACCACAACATGAAGAAAAAGCCTTTTTATTTAACTCTCGTGCTGGATTGAGCAGCGTGAAAATGTCAGTAGGCAGTCTAGAGTTTGCACATGTAGTTCTAATTAGAAAATGATTGTTAAATATTTTTGCGAGCATACCCTGAGGAGTCGGGGAGAGTTTACAGGAAGTGGCGTTAGAAACACAACTTTGAGGTTTTTTAACGTCTGTCCTGAATTACAGACCCTGGTTTTGATGTAAGACAATTTAGACTTTCTTCTTTAATAGTTTTTAAATGCTCATGTTCAAATTTGGCCTCGGACTTTAAAGTGGGGAAAGGTGGGTGGATAGGACTTTAAAAGTAAATGTATGTGATATATTTCAGAATCATCATCATCCATGTTTTCAGAGATGACTGAGCAGGAAACGCTCTAAAAACGTTGTTTGGAGCTGGAATCACTGAAAGGAGAGTTGTTGTTGTTATACGTGTGTTTCTGACATGGCAGTGTGTTTCATTTTGAAATGTCATAGTGATTGTGACAGAGCACATGAATACACGTGGATGCACAAGCATTCTTGTGGTCAGATCACCAGACGCGTGCTCGGTGTGACCTTTGTTTCAAATATCTTTTATTAGGAGCAAGTATCATGGTTGTTACAAATTGATAGAACTTATGCCCCCTTTTTCTCTGAGCTAACAAAACAGACAAATAAACAACAACAAAAGAAAGAGAAAAAACCCCACCCACTATGGGCCCCAGTCCCCCGACTGCCAGAAAAAAAAAAGTTTATATTTTCCCAAGGTATGTAAGTAAAGGGTGCCAGATTAATTCAAAGTCTTTTACATTATCATTCATGGTATATCTTATTTTTTCAAGATGAAGAGTTCCTGCAGTGATCCTGCAGCTTTGGAAAGGCAAAGAGACTCCTGTATTAAAGACGTGGCTTACAGAACTTACAAATACTCGGCGTGACCTTTGGCACTGAACATGACAACATCTCATATGATCCACAGGATTTTGGTGCAGCCGCATTTGAGTTGCACCGCAAACTAGTTTTACTACATTAGTACTTTAGTACTACCTTGTACTAGTATGTACCACGTCTCCCCCGTCCATGTGTTAGAGCTGCTCTTCATCACGACATCTTCTCTTTAGTTCCAGTGACACTCCTCAGGGAGAGTCACAGCAGCTTAGTCCTGCTCACACTAACACACCGCTGTTGGTGGTGCTGTCTGAACATGGGCTCACTCTGTCGTTGTGCCAGGAAACAGTTAGTTCCCAAGTGGTTAGTCTGAGCTACTGAGTGCCTGGCTGTCCTCAGATCTGGTGTGCATGAGGCTTTCTGCCACTGCAGACTTCCTGCTTTGTTGTCATGTGAGCACTGAAGGCTTCTGTCCTTAACACATGTTGGTCAGTCAGCCACCTGTCACATGGTCACATTTATACTGATGTTGTGTGCAGTGCTCACAGGGCCGCTGCTTTCAGCATCACGTGTTCGGACAGCTAAACTAGGGCGGCATGGACGATAAAAAATCTTTTGTTTCCAAGCTTCATTTAATCCACAGCTGTGAGTGCCCATATTGGTGCAGTAGAGAACACGTGTGAGAGTAAAAGTGCTCAATTCAATTCTATTTGCACAGCAACAGTCGCCTCAAGGTGCTTTATATTATAAGGTCGACCCTACAATAATACAGAGAAAAACCCAAAAATCATATGACACCCCCCCTCCCTCTTAACAGGAGGAAACCTCAGGTAGAACCAGGCTCAGGGAGGGGCGGGGCCATCTGCTGTGATTGGTTGGGGTGAGAAAAGAAAGACAGGATAAAGATTTAGCTACTAGCCAAATCCAGTGGAGTGGTTTGGTTTAAACTAGAATAAAACCAACAATGGTCTTAAAAAATTATATATTTTAAAATAAAATAATTAAACACACTACCAAAAAATGGGTTTTAATCTAGTTTAAACCAAAGCACTCGACTGGATGCAGCTACACTTTGGACAGTGTTTCTGGAGTGCAGTAGCTAGCGAGCTGATTGGACACCAAAACAGCCAATCAGAATTTTTGCATCTGAGTTTGTGATTGGTTGTTTTTTTGTTTTGTTTTGTTTTTTGTTTTTTTTGCACATTTATAACAGAAAAAGTTGAGTGTGCAGGGAGCAGAGATGTTGAGAGTGGGAGTGACACACACAGGTCTGCAGATGTCTGTCAGCACACAGAGAAGAGATGTGAGCAAATGCCAACAACTGAGCGAGAGGGTGTGTGTGTGTGTGTGTGTGTGTGTGTGTGTGTGTGTGTGTGTGTGTGTGTGTGTGTGTGTGATACCAAACACTGAAATACATTTCTTGCAAGCAGCAATGAATTTTCTTCACTCAAAATAATTTTCTCCTCAAAATGGAACATTTGTATTTGCAAAAATGATGTAGGCGGAGTCAGGATGAGGCACAAAAATAACAGCATTACTGACGCATCCTGCTGGATAGAAAGCACATGCATAGAAAAATGCTTGGGTAGAGTAGAAGCAGCATATATGTAACATGAGCCAGGCTTTCACCACTCATCCTTCTGTATTTAGTGAACACTGTAACAAAACTGTAACAAAACTCCAACATGGACACATGTAGTGAGCATTTAGTCACAGATGGGCGGCACGTAGAAAGGCCAACAAAGAACCTGGCATCACATTCACGGTGAATGAATTAATATAAAATGTACAAAAATCTGAATACATAATGAATGTTTTTGAAAAACAGAGATGTGCTGAATGGGCTCAGGAAACTGTAAAATGTTTGGTCTTCATCACAACCTGTAACAGCTGCAGTCTTTCTGTTGGCATGTTGTTTTAAATAGGCAGCTGCTCTCTGTCACGTGTTTCTCTCCTCAGATTATTGTTGATGACGATGACAGTAAGGTGTGGTCGCTGTACGACGCCGGGCCAAAGAGCGTCCGCTGTCCCATCATCTTCCTCCCTCCGGTCAGCGGCACAGCGGAGGTGTTCTTCCAGCAGGTGCTGGCTCTGACGGGCTGGGGCTACAGAGTCATCTCGGTGAGCGATCCCGGTGGAATAATGTGTGCAGTAACTCTGCACATGATCGTCTGCCTCAAATCTCTTTGGCAGTTCTTTGAATGACATATTAAGTCCAGTTGCTACTGGAAGATGAGACTCTGCCACAGTCGCACAAAGCCTCGGCATTAGGAGTGGGTTTCAATAATTAATTTTCCCATTAAAATCAATTTTACCTTGGATGAAGCAAAATCGATTCATTCAATCCTGAATCGATTTTTAAATATAAATGTATTTTGCCAGAAACACCAGAATCTCAGGTTAAACTACGGGTGGGCGGTAGAAACCGCAATAACGCATGTTGATGATGTCATTAAGCTGCGCCTGTTTTGGATGAAAGCATGGGAGCGGCCGCAAACATCATCTGCAAATTATGGCGGGTGACAGTAACAGCAAAGAGACTAAGTACTTTTGGAATATGGGGGAAGCCAAAAACTGCTGTACCATCGATTCATTAATGCTGAATTCTCCTCTCTGTTCCCCTGCAGCAGTATGTTAATGACTAACCTCGTATTGTGGATGGATTATCTCAGTTGTTCTCCTGACTGAAGTTTGGTCCGTTTACAGCATCCTGCTATGCGACTGCATTTGTCCCTGACCACCAGAATCCCACGTTAACTTTTATCCAGTGGGGAAAAAGTTAGCGTTTGTACTTCACTGTGCTAATGTTATGCTAACATAGCTGTGTAGCTAGCGATCACGTAGCACATCATTATATAGCAGCTAGCCCAACTTCAGTAACCCTACAAACGTCACTGCTGTTTAGTTCCTGTCTTCATTTATGTTGGACGGGACAGCAGAGCTGTACGTTTGAATTCAGAAACCTCTCAGTCAGAACATGCTATATCATGTTTAGGTGGAAGCTAGCGTGTAGCACATAAAATCGGTTCGAGGTCAGTGAGCACAACCAGAATTCATACATGAGGCGCGCTGTCGATTTTTGAGAAAATTAAAGGCTTTTGCCCCTTGTAGTGTGTAAAACACGTTATACAGAAGAACAGAATATATCACATCGTTACCACGTGCTTCAAATTATACCACGATATGGGTTTTAGGTCATATCGCCCAACCCTAGGTTAAACCTCACAAAACCATTTCAACAACCAGCAAACAGCTAAAACAGTAAATGAGAGCAGGTGAGTGGATTCAGCACAAACACAAAGCGTGGACTTGACGCATCAGTGCATCTGTGAGATGTCAGCTTTCACCCCCGACGGCGTGTACACGACGAGCCGTCGGGGGTGAAAGCTGACATCTCACAGATTCTGATGCTGCAGGTTTTGTCACTTTCCGACCAAAATTCACTAAAACAAAAGATTCAAACTACGCTTCATGTTTGATAACATCGTCATGAATTCCTTCTGACTTCTGCTGCTTTGCTGCCACCACGATAAAATCCCTGAACAGCTCAGTTTCCTGTTTTCTGCATTATTGACCTGCTAATCACCCACCAGTCAAACATTGTCGCTGTCCGCCGCTGTTTTTTTGTTTTTGTTTGTTGTTTTTAATGACTTCCAACAAGAAAGCCTCATTTCTGCTGTGTAACACTGAAGAAATACAAACTTTTTAAAATTATGCCAAATTGCAAAACGCTTAGCTGTGTTCCTAATAAAACCTCTGTAACTTTGCTCTGCTTCACTGCAGCAGCATCAGGTAATATTCATGTTGATTCATGGTTTTCTTTCATTTTTGTTCCACTGCAGAATAATTTTAAGGTTATCTGCTATAAAAATCCAGGCCAGAAAAATCTCGTTCATGTTTTTCTGTTTTATCCTCTGTTACTTTGACACAAAGGCCTCTGCTGTGATGCTCAGACCTCTGATGAAGTCTCACCAGCTAGTCTGAGTTAAAATTGGATCGAATTGAATCGTGAATTGAATCGGGACCTTGTGAATCAGAATCAAATCAATTCTAGGAATCAGTGACGATACCCAGCCTGAGTCAGGAAGTTGTGAAACTGTGGGAGTGTCTGCCGCTGAGTCAGGGACATGATGGACCTGCTTGTTCATTGCTAACCCCGCACAGTTTGTTCCAAGTACAAACTCACCAACCAGATAATGGAATATGCCTGACACCACTAACTGAATGTGATGGCGTTGTTTGGTGCTGTGATTTGCAGCTGCAGTATCCGGTCTACTGGGATCTCATGGAGTTCTGCGATGGCTTCAGGAAGCTTCTGGATCATCTGCAACTGGATAAAGTAAGGTCGTACTTTGTGTTGACGGTGACTGATCTGTATGTAGACCAGGGTTGTGATGAGGGCTGCTACAAACGGTTATTTTGATAGTCGACTAGTCACTGATTATTTTTGCGATTAGTCGGCTAATCAGATCATCATCCATTGGACGTACAAACTACAGCTTATTGCACCAGCAGCATCTGCTCTTATATAACTATCATTAGCTTACAGCTTTAAGTGTTTAAGGTGCTAACTAAAAATAAAGACAAGATGATAGTTTATTAAATTTTAATGAAATTTGCAGATTGTTTCTGGAGGTTAATAAACTCGGCCGTCTGCTCCTTGCTATCTAAAATATAACAGGACACTGAAGTAAATTCTCGAGCATCTCACACTTCTGATAATCAGCTGTCTGCTTGACGTTTATCCAGCTGTGTTTAAACTTTAATCTCAGCCAAACCGATTTACTCAGGAACAAATAAAAAACTGAAAAAGCCAAACAATAACATTTTAAGTTATCTAAGTGACGTCTATATCAAGTTTAATCTGAGTAGCCAAAGACTGTGCAGAGTCTGGAAACGATGTGCTGGGAGTTCACTGTTCTTGCTGGCTCTAAGGAGCCTTGAACCCCGGCTCGCTACTGAGCTGATGGGTAACAGACGTCTCCGAAAACATCGGAGCACTTTTGCAAACATGTGGTGTCTTGATAAACTGGGCAGATATTTTAAGTTTACACAGCTACATTCTCGCCTGAAAATATCTTAAAAGTTTATTTCATGACCCAGAAAGATTAATAAGAATAATATTAAAACTAAGTAGCTGCCGCCATTGTGGGAAACTGAGTTGGCTGGGCCGTGCTATGAATTGTGGGATAGGTTGGGCCACGAAGGACACACCCGAGCCATCCTTCAAATCTGGGGGAAAGGAAGACGCATTTGGATGAGTCTTTGTCACGTCACTGTAACGCAGGGGTCCCCAATCCCAGCCCACGAGGGCCGGTGTCCTGCAGGTTTCAGATCTCACCTTGGGTCAACACACCTGAATCACATGATGAGTTCATTATGTGGCCTCTGGAGAACTTCAAGACACGTTGAGGAGGTCATGTATCCATGTAAATCAGCTGTGATGGATCAAGGACACATCTAAAACCTGCAGGGACACCGGCCCTCGTGGACTGGGATTGGGGACCCCTGCTGTAACGTAACCGCCTACAAATGCGGCCCTTAAATTTGGACACAGCTACAATAACAGAGACTGCTTCTTCTTCTTTGGCATTAGACGGCAGCTGGCATCCTTGTACATGCAGTGCTGCCATCTTCTGTTTCAGTCTGTTATTACACTCTGAAATCCTACTACTTATTCCTGCATCTTTCAGGATCTTACAAAGCTTCAATTTAGTGACTATTAAATCAGTTGTCGATGATTTTGATAGTCGACGTGATCGTGACTGGTCGACTAATCGTGGCAGCCCTAATGTGATCAAACAGTCCTCTGACTGCACTGGGCTCTGTAATAATCCTTGGTTTTTAAACTGCACTGTCACCTCAGTAAGAACTCATAAATGACTACACACAAACAATATTATGGAAGGCTGTCGGGTTTTGAAATCCCTGCACGCTGGTGTCAGTCAGGCTTCAGTCGGCTTTGATCCCGCTCTGTGGATTTGGCCAAAGCAGTTATTTGCAAAAGCACTAGAACCACAGCTTATGAGTGCGACCACCCTGACCATGAGAGCAGAAACGGAGGTCATGCAGGACTCTGCCAGGGTCTAAAACACAGGAGGAGTGTGCTTCAGGAACCACCACAGTGCCCTCTTGTGGTGAAAGCAAGTCCTGCACTCTGCAGATACTCCATTGTGATAGAAAGTCTGTGTAATGGGATCCATTCACACCAAAGACAGAACTGCTAACAGTGGCAGGCGTGTGGATGTAATCATGACATGAATACAGAGCTACGTCTGACTGGCTGGAACTGCGACCTCGTGAAACACCTGCTGTTGGACACCGCTGGCACTCGCCATCATGGCCACAGCATAAACAGATGTTTACCCAAAACTAGGACAGCTCATTCCCTCTGTTTACCGTCCACATGTTGTTTTTAACTGAACGTGTATTAAGGTGCAGAGCTCGGTTTGAGGTGTGCCTCGAGTGTGTGATGGTGTTGCTGTGACTCCTCAGGTACATCTGTTTGGAGCATCTCTGGGAGGATTCTTGGCTCAGAAGTTTGCTGAGTATACACACAAGTCTCCCCGAGTGCACTCGCTCATCCTCTGCAACTCATTCAGCGACACCTCCATCTTTAACCAAACATGGACTGCAAACAGGTGCTGGATGGGTGGATGCATGGATGGATGCATGGATGGATGGGTGGATGCATGCATGGATGGATGGGTGGGTGGATGCATGCATGGGTGGATGGATGGATGATGGATGGATGCATGATGGATGGATGGATGGATGGATGCATGATGGATGGATGGATGCATGGATGGGTGGATGCATGCATGGGTGGATGGATGCATGGATGGATGGATGGATGGATGGATGCATGATGGATGGATGGATGGATGGATGCATGATGGATGGATGGATGCATGGATGGGTGGATGCATGCATGGATGCATGGATGGATGGGTGGATGCATGCATGGATGCATGGATGGATGGGTGGATGCATGCATGGATGGATGGATGGATGGTGGGTGGATGCATGCATGGGTGGATGGATGGATGATGGATGGATGCATGATGGATGGATGGATGGATGGATGCATGATGGATGGATGGATGCATGGATGGGTGGATGCATGCATGGATGGATGGGTGGGTGGATGCATGCATGGATGGATGGATGGATGGATGCATGATGGATGGATGGATGGATGGATGCATGATGGATGGATGGATGCATGGATGGGTGGATGCATGCATGGGTGGATGGATGCATGGATGGATGGATGGATGGGTGGATGCATGGGTGGATGGATGCATGCATGGGTGGATGGATGGATGATGGATGCATGGGTGGATGCATGGGTGGATGGATGATGGATAGATGCATGGGTGGATGGATGATGGATAGATGCATTGGTGGATGCATGGATGCATGGATGGATGGATGGATGCATGGATGGATGCATGGATGGATGCATGGATGCATGCATGGATGGATGGGTGGATGCATGGAGGATGGGTGGATGGGTGGATGGATGCATGGATGGATGCATGCATGATGGATGGGTGGATGGATGGATGGATGGATGCATGGATGGGTGGATGGGTGGATGGGTGGATGGATGGATCAGAGTGTTGGGTCAACTTCATGTGTGTTGTGTTGTCCCTCAGTTTCTGGTTGATGCCGGCGTTCCTGCTGAAGAAGATTGTTCTGGGAAACTTTGCAAAAGGACCTGTGGACCCTAAAATGGCAGATGCAATTGATTTCATGGTAGACAGGGTAAGTGTGTGTGCGTCTCTTACAGTGTTGTTACCACAGAATGCCTTACTGCTTGATCAGCAGAGATATTTCCCTTTGCTAAACACGGTGCTCTTTCAGGCTGAAGAATAGGACCATGTTATTAAGAAATTGGAAAATAGGTGCAACAATTATACAAATATATACAGAAACCCAGCATATGACCCTGAAACACAGTGTATACAATTCTTAAACCTCAATATTTGATTGACCTTTATTTATCGACACAGACTGAACTGCTGCCGACAGCTTTCTTTAACCCTTTAAAGCCGGTCAGAGCGGCACGCTCTGTTTTGCGTAACTATTTTTAAATCCCAGTAGCTCTGCAACCACGTGAGCTAGCGCAATAATTTTTTTTGCATATGAAACCGGAGGAGTTGTACTTACATCTTATGCCATCAGCTTGTCCTCGGTCACAGTTTCCTTCCACATATAGTTTTGCAAAAACTGCATAAAAAGCACTTGCAGCAACAAAAACATAATATTCCAGAAACACGCTTTGCCGATCCGATCAGCTGTTCATAACACTTCCTACGTTGGAATAGACGTCAGCGTGAACTATCACATGTCTGCCATGACCTGCCCGAAACCGGAAGTGACGTAATTTTCGCGGAAATGTAGTTTTTTACCATCTGGGCCTCATGAGCCTATACTGGTGTTTTTAAAAGTTATGTTTGACTTTATGACTTTCTGTGTGGTTTCTGGGATGCTTAGGACTCATATTGCACTGCTGGAAATAGTTTATTTTGATGCATATGCTGCTTTTTTGCAAATTTGCATTATAATATTTATTTTTGTTTTTCCTGCAGTGTATAAAAATTGGTGTATTTCAAAAATAAAACTATGAAGACACTCAAAATAAATTTCCTGTGGTAGGAAACTATTTTGTGCAACTTTTTTGTATTTACAGTTTTGAGGGATAAGCCTCTTAAATTTCTCTAACTAGAAATATATGTTAAAAAAACAAAAACGATTTTCAATTTTTTTGTAGTTTATTGCACTTTTTTGCAATTTATGTAATCACTATGCACTTAATGCAGACATATTATTAAAATCTGGGCTGTAATGGTTGTATTGATGTATAGCAACTTGAAATGCTCCCAAAAATGGCTCCACAGCATGTAAACATATAATATATATATATATATATTCCTATTTGGAACCATGGTAACAGGGTTCTGGCGGATCGGAGCTGGCTTGGCCCTGACTTATCGAAGAATTAAGAAAGCGGAACCGGCTGTTCAAACCTCCACAAGGCTGCCCGCTGGGATTGGAACGATGGGAGAGGCGTGAGTTTCTCAAAATGGGCTCATTGAGTCAGCACGGATAAGATCTTGGAGAGGCTACGGCTGCTGTGAATACTCAGAATAAGATCTCTGACTGCAGACTGGATACATCTCGGAAGGGCTAGCCCGGAATAACATCTCTGGGCGCAAAATTGGATGACATCTCGGGGAGGCACACTGCCGTGAGTTCTCAGAAATCGGCTCCTTGAGCACAAGAAATGACAACATCACAGAACGCAAGTATGGCGAAGCTCGCGGCTCTCCAACGGGAGATTAAGAGACCAGTGTTGGACTGTAGAACTGCTTTGAAATTCATATGAGCTGTTCGCACTAAAGTAAAAAAATAACATCACTTCATGTGGATACCCTCTCGGCGCCAGCTACAAGGCCGGAGCTGAACAAAACACCCTGATAACGACTGTGTTGAGTCTGTTCTTCCCGTTCCATGCAAGGCCACCTGGGTTGGCTGGAAGACTGTTTACTTAGCCTGGCAGGGCGAAGGACACTGTCTCAGCTGAACTATGGAAACGCACACACATACATATACTGATACTGATAAGCACTCACCGACGCATCACCCTCCCTACCCCGGATCCAACGCCACCTCCAACGCTTACCTCCCCTCTGATGTGGACATTGGGTCAGTTGGAGGCGCAGTCGAAAGATTGCAGCGGTCCCAGATCAGATGTACACACTGGAACTCTTTCCCATGTTGCTTGTCTGTGTTTATTGTGCTATGGTGTGTTGATATCTGTGCATTCCTGTATTATCCTTCTGTGTTACACATTTCGATGTTTTTTTCCTCGCTACCTAGCCTGACCTGTCTCCCCAATGTGATGTTTGTGTATTGTATGTACGGTCGGCAAGGTCTGTCATCTCGGTTGTGGGCAAAAGACCTGCAACTGACAAATAAAGGCTATCTCATCATCTCTCATCATAAGCTCTGGTAGGTGGTTCTATGGTAGGTCTTAAAGGGTTAAACCAGTGCAGTGACATCCTTGTGCTCCATCAGCCGTGTCTGAATAGAGCCAGAGGTGGGTGGGTGACCCTCCGACTGCCCTTTATGCTAAGCCAGTCGCACTGACTGTGAGCAGCAGCGTAACCTTGTGCACTCTCTCCTCTGTCTCCTGGTCCTGCAGCTGGAGAGTTTGAACCAAAGCGAGCTAGCATCGCGGCTAACGCTCAACTGTCAGAACTCGTATGTGGAGCCACACAAGATAAAGGACGTGGCTGTGACCATCATAGATGTAAGTGTTGAACCAGAGTTCTCATGAAGTAGTAACCCGTTCAGCTGTGTTCCTGCTCCTGACGTGGTGTTTCCTCTGGATGTTCAGGTGTTTGATCAGAGCGCTCTGTCACTGGAAGCCAAAGAGGAGATGTATAAGCTGTATCCCAACGCCAGGAGAGCGCACCTGAAAACGGGAGGGAACTTCCCGTACCTGTGCAGGAGCGCTGAGGTCAACCTCTACATACAGGTAGGCTCTGTTTCCTGTTTCCACTTCGTTCTCGTCTTCTGCAGGCAGATAGTTGCAGCTTCAGATGACGGAGGAGGATTTTCATGTGGGATGAGCTGTGCTCGCTGATCGTGTCGTTGTCGTACGCTGTCAGCTGATGTTGTTTTATCTACAGATTCATATGCGCCAGTTTCATGGGACGCGGTACGCTGCTATAAACCCTGCCATGGTGAGCGCCGAGGAGCTGGAGATGAGCAGCAACCAGGACTCTGAAGACTGAGTGAGCTGGCGTCTCCACAGCTCGGGTCTTCCTGAGCAGATGTCACAGGACGCTGGCAGAGTTTCTGTGGAGTTCAGCAGCGAACCAGCACGCAACCTGAGATTATTTTTATTGAACACATGAAGCAATATTTTGATTAAAAAGACCTGGACGTAAAGGGGACTTTTGCACTGCGCTTTGCTTAAAAACTTCTAACACTCGGCCTTATGTGGACTGATTCTGTCACTGTGCTGCCTGGACTGTCACGCCTGTGGGACGGAGGGTAAAGCTAACAGCACCAGCAGTAAACTGGTGTCATGTTAATAGCAAGAACAGAAGGATTCATGGTGTATATCTGAAAATGTTTGTATAACTCCTGAAGATAAATGACGTTTCTGTCCAGTGTCTCTGTCACATGTACAGCTGTTTGTTTGTCTCATGGAAAATACACTTCACATGGTTTCTGTAACATGTCAGCAGTTGGACTCTTAAGTGACACACATGTTGTGGACAACTTCAGGCGTGAAGGCACAAAGCTTTTCTAGCTCAAGTCATGAAAACGTTATCATGAGGACTCTGAAACCACCCGAGGATGACACAGTGCTTCTCAGCACATGCTGAGTGAGGAATCGTCTGAACACAGTCGTCTGTGGGGACGTCCAGCAGCATGTGGAGACCTGCCCTCTGCCTAACAGTGCCTTACAGCGTTTTTATAAAACATGCTTCTACACTGAAATCTGTGCAAAAGCTCGTGGTGCTGTCAGTAGACCTGCAGGGAGAAGCACATTTAGTTGGTTTTTATCAGGTCTGATGGGTGGGACACAGTTTCATGTCCCACTGGTCAGGGTTGAAGTTCCTCCTGCCCCCCACCTCTACATCGATCTTTTTTCAAAGTAACTGCCTGAAAAATGTGATGAAGCGACTTCTGAAAGGTCTGCGACACAGTGAGTGCTGGGAGTGGTGGTGCTGCAGTCACTGTAGCAGGAGACGCATCGCTGGACACGATCACACTGAGACTGAAATAAACACGTTTCCGTGACGATGGCAACTGCAGCCACTTCAGGTGAGGCTGAAGTAAAAACAGTGTCAGCTGTCCAGATGCTGTAAACTCAGTTGGGTCCAGAAATATTTAGACGGACATTTTTCTAATTTGGCTTCTGTACGTGATGAACTTTACATTGAGCTAAAGCATTTCTTTGTAACCCATCTCTTCGTTTTAGGCGCTCAAAAGTAATCGGACAAATTAAATGACAGAAAATTGAAATTTGTAATGCTTGGTAGAAAACCCTTGAAGTTTGTCAGCAGATGCTGGGTGTCCTCTTTGTGCTCTGCCAGGCCTTTACTGCAGTTTCAGTTGCTCTTCTTTTCTGGGTCTTTGTCTGAAGTTTCCTTTCAACAAGTGAAGATCAGGCAATCGACGCCTCAGATTCTGTCACATTATCAATAAACACCCGTGTCCCAGTGCCACTCTCTACCATGCATGTCCCAGTGCCATCACACTGCCTGGACTGTGTTTAGGGGCTGTGGCGTGCTCTGCATCAGGAGGTTTTCCACGCCATCACTCTGGTAGAGATTGGTCTTGTCTTCATCTGCCAAAGGATGTTTTTCCAGAGCTGTGCTCGTTTTGTTTTTATGATTTTCAATCTGGCTTTTCTCTTCCTGAGGCTCACGAGTGGCTTGCACCTGCAGTCTTCTCTTTCTGGCAGACTTGGATATTGTTATTCCTCCTGGAGAGTTTTGTTCACTTGGTTGTTTCTCTTGACCGTGGGAATGATCATCTACCACTGCTGTCTTCTGTGGATGTCCAGGTATTTTTGCATTGCTGAGTTCACCAGCACTCTTTCTTTCTGTTATGTTGGTTTCAAGGAACACCAATTATTAGACCCTGGGCATGTTTACTCATTTAAAAGTGTCAGAAACACTGGCATTGATTATTTTACTATTTTGATTTTTGTTTAGTTTTCTGTATCTGATGCAGATGACATCACTTCTGTTCTGGGTCAATCTGACCTGCAACATAACAGATGTCGTGTTTCACCTGCATGCAGATCTACTTTGACCTCTTGTTGCCTCAAATCAGCTCCAGCTTTTATCACAGTGATGACAGAACATACCCTGAAAGAAAACACTGAAAGCTGAGACTCAAAACATGTCTGTTATATAACTATAATTATATAACTATATTTAACTGTATTTGGAGTGTTTCAGTACAGAGGTTAACCCCCCACACACACACACTTGTCAGTGTCTAAACATATATGGACCTAACTACATAGACCATGGCATTTAATAAGGAGGTACGTTAGGTTTTGTTCTTCATTAATGGAGTTGCACAGAGCTGGTCAACACAAGTTTGCAAAGACCCGTCCGACATGTGTTCCTTGTCCCAGGTGAGGTGCACATCCAGACAGAAGAGGATGGAAATATGACTTTAAAATGTATTTTATTCATCCATTTCACAAAATGCATCATCAACCACACTCTGTTCTAAATATTAAACTGAGTTAATTTTTATTCCGTTTTCAGAACACGGCAAATAAAACTTTTCTAAACTAACTTTGTCACACATCTGAAAATCTGAACTCCTCGTTGTAAAAGCATCTGTGTGAGCCTCAGCACGCTGCACCACCTCAGAATAAAACAAAACGTGGATTTAAATTCTTTTTTAAAAGCAGCAGCTCAGAATAAAACAGATAAAAGAATTTGTGCAAAAAGGACGAGTTCATCCAGCCGCTGGACGCCATCAGAGCTGATACTCAGACCTGCCTGTGCACGGCTCCACACTGAATCAGAACAACACATTCCTGCAACGTTTATTTTATGGCAAAAAGATTAGTGTCATCATACACACTGGGCAGAAACGGCGAGGGGTGCGTGTTCGGTCACGGTGTCAGTAGCAGAAGGTGCCAAAATCGCCCACGCCGTTGCGCTTGAACTGGTTTCCTTGAAAGGACACAAAGACTTGGTGGTCTTTCAGATCCTCAACAGCTCGGCTGGACATCTCCACGTTCCTGCTTAGCTGACGGCTAAACTGCCACTTCCTGCCTGCAGACGCAGCCGCATCCCCGTCTGCGCTGTTCTTAGCAGACGCAGCCAAGAGAGGTAGCGAGGAGCTGCTGGTGGACGTGGTGTCGACAGGTGGTGTTGAAGATGAGGTGGAGCTCAAGCGATGGTCTAAAGATCCTCCCTGCTTCTCCTCCTGTGTGTGTGGGTGCTCTGCGAGGAAAAGGCTGGTTATAGATCTGGGCTATCGAAGCCGCCTCACAGCACCACCTGACCCACCTTCACCTCTGCTCACAGGGATGCTGGGCTCCTCCCCACTGCTGGGTTTCACCAGAATCACGCCGTAGCCTTCATTGTTGTGGATCACATTGTTCTCCATGGTGATGGAGGGCATCGCATCCATCTGATCAGCAAAGTCCTGCACGCACACGCACACGCACACGCTGGGCATCACACCTGCAGCCTGCTTGTTGCCATGCAGCAGTGCTAACCACTGCACCACTGCCACTCAGAGCACAAGCACTGCTGTGTCCACAGTGGGGTAAAAGCACGACTAACACTACAGCATCAGTGATAACAGCTTTACAAAGGACGATGGAGCAGAAACATGAATATTGGTTAATCTCGTCTCACCTTGATGAGGATCCCGTCCTTACAATGATGGATGCCGTTACCAACAAGGCTGCAGACGCTGCCGGGGTAAATCTCCACACCTGCCCCCTGCACACAGACAAGGAGCAGCATAACCTCCAGTGTAACACACACTTCACAGCATGGCCATGTTTTGGGCGGAGTTCAGGTCTCACCTTGGAGCCGTACAGGTCGCACATGTTCATGGTGAGACGGGCAGATGTTCTCACGATGACTCCAGTGGTGTCGCACTGCAGCACACAGTTCTCCATATTCAGAGTCCCCTGACGCACACCTGGCAAACCGGAACAAGAAGAAAGGCATCGTCACATCATCACTACACACCTAAGATCAACACAACCTCCAGTCCACCTGACCACACGACCTTAAACAGACCTGGGCATTTTACACGGGCCACATACGTGTGTTGTAAGCACAAATTAACAAGTGTTTATGCTGTGCATGCACTTTTATTTTGAAAACCCTCAACGTATTATCTGCTTCTGTCTGCACGGCGTCAGGTGATGCCAGCCTGGCCCCTAAACATGTCGGTCATGTTTGACTTTGACTACTTTTCCCAGGCTGTGTTTGAGAGCTGCGCTGCACGTGACACTGCCCAGCTACTCGTCTTTGTACGTGGGATCACTGCAGACTTCAGAATCATGGAGGAGCTGGCAGCCATGCAGTCAGTGAAAGGGACAGGAAGTGAGGTCTTCACAAAGTTAAATGCATGCTTGGAGAAGCTGCGACAGGTGTGAGAACAGATGGTTGACCAAGTCTGACAGCTAGAAACGTTGGACTTGATCAGAGCAGAGCACTGAATCAGAGGAAAACGTAAGCTACCAGCTGTCAGGTGGCTCGGCGTGGGAAAACTGCAAAGCAAGGGCCTTTTTGTGCGTGCAGCGTACAGTGCAGTGAGGGCTTTAGAGAAAGCTGCAGCTTCTCTTCAGCTGAATGTGGGACAATATTCTCACTCAGGTGCCAACACTGAGGGAAGCCACACCAGCTGATCACCTCCAAAGGTACTCGTCCATGTTGGAAGCATTGCATGGGGAGTTTTCAACACAGCCAAGAGTGAAATGCACAGTTTCTTCTCCTAGTCTGACAAACTACTGGAGAGCAGCTTCGGTCAGTCCCACTGCCTGTGGTACAGACTTCTTGTCAGCCTGGCTACAGTGCTAGAGACAAACCGAGGGCTGCTTATATTTTCTTCAATTAGTGATGAAAATGAGTTAGATGTTCCAGCTTTAAGGAGAGCTTTTTTTATAACGCAGCAAACTGGCTTTCAGGGCTAAATGATGATCTTCTAAATTAGCGAGACATCATTTCCTGAGAATGATCTGTTTAAGGTGTGCGTTTGAAAGTTAGACAGAATACTGCACTTCTGATGCTTTGTTCAGGAAATGAAGTAATCAGCCCACGTCTGCACTTGTCTTAGTGTTTGCAGCTGGGTTTTTAAAGAGTAACGGTTACAGCGTCCCTCCTGTTTGAATATGACGCAGCTCAGAGCAGTAATACTCACACAGAACGCCTTCAATGGCATCGTGCTGGATGAACTTGATGTTGGAGAGTCTGACATCAGCGCCTGTAGACTCCACGAAGGAGTCCCCTCTGCTTTTCTTCTCAATCACCACTTCATCAGGAAACCCAAAGCCTGACACACACACACACACACACACACACACACACACACACACACACACACACACACACACACAGACACACACACACACACACACACACACACAGTTAAGGAAGCCCGTGAAACCACACAAAGTGCATTTCACACACTTTCCATTAGACGGTGGCTGCATGTAACTGTAACCACGATCAAAGGAGATCTCAGCTGAGTCAGCAAACGTCACATTCAGGATGAAGAAAATGTGACAAAGATGGAAATGTGTGCGATCCAGCCTCAAACGTGTCAGCAGGTACAGACATTTACATCCGGCTCCACGTCAGCACCTTCATCGCTGGTTGTGCTTCAGAGTGACATCTCGTCTCCCTGAATGTGGACACATGGTGTTGCTATAGCAATAATAATGTTTGTACAGGTGCTATCACAGGTGATGATATCACAGCACCAGTGTATGTGCTGTCTTTTTTTATATATCAACCTGCAGATGTTTGGGTTCAGCTGCAGCTGAGGAGCTCCGCTGATGGTGTCAGTGTTCGAGGGGTCCTGAAGTGTAGCTGGATGTGACCATCACAGATCAGTCTACATACAACTATGGAGTGCACTGTGAAGCTCCCAGGTTAATAACTTATAACCAACGTTTGCTTAAAACATAGTGGCCCCTTCAAGGGCTGGGCGATATGGCCTAAAATCCATATCACGATATAATTTGAAACACGTGCGGTAACGATATATATCGCGATATATTCTTTTCTTCTGTATAACGTGTTTTCCACACTATAAGGTGCACTTAATTTTAATCCACACTTAATCCTTTAATTTTCTCAGAAATCGAGAGTGTGCCTTATGTATGAATTCTGGTTGTGCTTACTGACCTCGAACCGATTTTGGCTGCAGAAATCTGTTAAAAATGTTTTAGTCTAACTTTGGTAAGCCGCACTGCTTGATGGATCGTCAGAGCATTACGGCTGCTGTAGGGAGGAGCTTCACGGAGTAATCTGGGTCCTAAACTCCGTCTGTTTCAGGTCCCAAAGTCAAACCAACACTAAGAGTTAAAAACGGTCTAAATTCTTATTCTTAATTAAATCATCAGCGTTGCTGCTTTACCAGGTGTAACAATTAAGTTTAACATCCATGAAAACAGAAGTTATTAAATTTAACGGAGTTAGAAGTTAACAGGAAGTTAGCTCGCTAGTTTCCACCTAAACATTTCACACCATGTTCTGACAGAGATTTTTGAAACTAATTCAAACGTACAGCTCTGCTACCACTTCCAACATAAATGAAGACAGAAAACTAAACACCAGTGGTGTTTGCAGGGTTACTGAAGTTGGACTACCTGGTATATAATGTTGTGCTACGTGATTGTTAGCGACACAGCTATGTTAGCATAACATTAGCACAGTGAAGCTGGAGGATGAACGCTAACTGTTTTTCCACTAGATAAAAGTTAACGTGAGGGATTCTGGTGGTCAGGGACAAATGCAATCATAGCAGGATGCTGTACACGGGCCAAACTTCAGTCAGGAGAACAACTGAGATCATTCATCCACAATACGAGGTTAGTCATTAATGTACTGCAACAACATGGGAACAGAGCAGCTGCAGATAATTCAACATTAATGAATCAATGTTAGGGAAGTGGAGGAAGCGCAGTTTTTGGCTTTCCACATATTTCAAAAGTGCTTCATCTCTTTGCTGTGACTGTCGGCATAATTTGCAGATGATAATGGTTGTAGCCGCTGTGATGCTTTCGACCAAAACAGGCACAGCTTGATGACATCATCAACATGCGCTATCCGATATAGTCAAAATCTCTATCGTTGGCCAAATTTATATCGTTTATATCGTATATCGCCCACCCCTAGCCCCTTCATTTCCACCATGGCGAGCTTGCATGTATTCCTTAATTTGATGGACACACAAACAGCGCTCTTCAAGAGGAAGATCATGCATAAAACATTTGAATCAGTTCAGCATCAGCTAGACGTCTTTGGTTTCCATGTATGTTTAGCATCACTTCTACACAAGCGTGGCCGTGAGGGTCCCACCTTCTATGGTGATGGAGTCTGGTATGAAGATGGAGCTGCTGACGCTGTAGATTCCTGGGAGAACAATCACCAAGTCGCCCTGATAGCACGAATCCACGGCTGATCCCGGCTCTCTGTGGAACTACGTACACGACACGGGCTTTAGACAGACAGCATCAGCAGCTTACAGTCGCCTGGTTACAAGAGAACAACAGTAAAAGCAGTTTGCTGTGTAAGAGAGCATGAGTGTACACATTTCTGTGTTACTGTCAGTGCGAGGGGTTAAGGTGGAGGTGGCTGTAGCTCAGCAGCATGTCAGCTGCTAACTGGAGGGTTGGTGGTTCAATCCCCGTCTGCTCCAGTCTGCATGCCAAATACTTTAAGCAAAGGACTGACCCCAAGTTGTTCTCTGATGCATCGATCGGAGTGTGAACGTTAGAAAGAAGGAAGGATAGAAAAAAGTGCTTGTGGTGTGAGGCATGTTGTAAACAGCGCTTTGAGTTCAGGTAGAAAAGAAGAAGAAACAATCCAATCCAAACTGTCTCGATTCGCTGACACGATCACGCAGCTTCTGTGGAGCTGACCTGGATTTCAGTGTCTTCAGATGAGCACAGAGGTACGAGTCTGGCGCTGAGCAGGGACTGCAGCTGGACGGTGCTGCAGGACGCTGTAACCACATGAACCACCTTTGCGCCTGATGCTCGAGGTCCTCTGCTCTGCACACACTGCTGCCTCGTATTTCCTTTATAGGCCAGCACGTATCTACATGAGAGGAGGAACGAGGAGGCTGAAGGACATGCACACGAGGGCTGGGTTTAATAATCGATACATCGATTAAAATCGATTCTGGCTTGGATAACGTGAAATCGATTCATTAAAATCCTGAATCGATTTTTTTATATAAATTTATTTTGCCTGAAACGCAGAATCTCAGGTGAAACCTCAAAATTTCAACAACCACCAAACAGCTAAAACAGTAACTGAGAGCAGGAACACGGCTGCTGCACAAAGACGTAAACACAAAGCTCGACCCGCCGACGGATCAGGATCAGTGAGCTGTGACTTTCTCACCGACGGCACGGACACAGTCGGGGCTGAAAGCCGACAGCTCGCTGATTCTGATGTTTCGGCGGGTCGCGCTTTGTCTTTGCGCCCTTTTTGTGCTGATTCTGAAGCTGTTAGTTTGATCTCTCTCCAAACAAACAGCAGCAAAAGAAGATCCAAACTACGCTTCACATAAACATCGTCATGAATTCACTCTGACTTTTGCTGTTTTGCTTCCACCAGGATAAAATCACACTTCATGCACAGCTCTCTCTCTCTCTCTCTCTCTTCAAGAACAGTTTCCTGTCTAAAAATCTATTTTCTGAATTATTCGCTTGCTTGTTACGCACAAGTCTACTGTTGTTTACAGGCTGTCGGCCGCTGTTTGTTTCCTTTTACTTACTTCCGAAAAGAAAACCTAATTTCTGCCGTTCAACAGGCTTCTGAACAAATTTAAACTTTTTAAAATTATGCAAAATGCAAAACGCTGTGTTTCTAATAAAACCGCTGTAACTTCAGAGGTAACGTTCATGTGTTGATTAATGGTTTTCTTTCGTTTTTTGATCAACTGCAGAACATTTTTATAAAATCCAGGCCAGGAAAATCACCTTCATGTGTTTCTGTGTTTTATCTTCAGCTGCTTTGACACAAAGGCCTCTGCTGTGATGCTCACACCTTTGATAAAGTCTTGCGTGTGTCAGCTTCCTTTTTATAGATACAAAAATATGTAAATGTACTGATCTGAATTATAATATTTCTGACTGTCTGAGGCAAAATTTCCCAGATTCAAATCGAACTGAATCGATTCAGGACCTTGTGGATCGAATCGATTCTAGAAACCAGTGACGACACGCAGCCCTACTGCACGCTACCTCAGCAGGGGGTTCTCAATGATGCGCAGCTTGCGTTTGAAGGTCTCCAGCTGGTCACAGAGCTTCAGGCCCTCTACCATGGACACGTTGTCGAGCTCCGAGTCCGAGTCGGCACTGAGGCCACTGCGCAACGCGGAGAACTGCTGGAAGCACTGGGAACACTTCTCCAGTAAGGACTGGTACTCTGCCACCAGGCCTGCTGGGACTCTGTCCTCCAACATGTCGTAGTAGCTATGATAAGACACGTTTTAGTCAGGGCACAAACCAACACTTGTTAGTATAGGATCATCGTAGAGTGCTCACAGGCGTATCCGGGGTTCCACACAGCGGACAAAGTAGTCAAAGTCATCATCCTCCTCTTCCTCATCCCACTCCCTCCAGATGTGTTTATAGAAAAACCTGCAGATGAAAGGAAACGACGTCACACATACGTCAGGGCAAAACAACAACGTGTAATCTCCCTGAGGCCTCCAAGTCCTACCTTACATGCTCGAGGGCAAGGGCAGTCTGATCCATGTCCCCAGACTCCTCGTGGACCACCTGCAGCTGCTGCAGGGGCACTTTGTGCTGAGTGGCCTCCAGAAGAGACGTCGTGGCCTCTTCGTCGAGCTCACAGCCTCTGGTATCACACTGCAGAGGCAGCACCAGCCTCACACGGGCCTTCAGGTCCTTCACCTCCACATCGCGCACCTGAAACCACCAACAGCCACAACCCGAGGATTACAAACCAACGTCCTCCAAGCTCTACATCAGCACGCACATCTGTTTGTTGCCTTTGATTGTGTGCACATCCTGTAAAGGCAGCAGACACTGTGCAGCCCCCCAGGCTCTCGTTTGTTTGGTCCTTTTGCAGTGAGCTACAGTCACTGATGCCATCAACAGCGTTACAGTGCAGTATAGTTGTGACAAATAACACTATAGCAGTGTGGGTGGTGTTTCCATGGAAACTATACTAAAACAAACTATAAAGAAACCACTGAACACTTTAAGAAAAACTAAAGAAATTTTAAAAAGGTAGAGAAAGTAATGTTTTAGTAAAAAGAAGATTGCACTCATAAATATACATTGATTAGTGTGCAATAACATTTTCTAACAATTGATGTGTTCTTAGAAACGTTTATGCATTAAGAGTTCATAGGAGCAGGGATGGTGCTATGTTGGCCGCCACCTCGAATACAGCGGTCAGGTTGGACGACTGTATGTCACTGGAGTACTACGCCATGTGCATCATTTTTAATTTAAAGATCACAAATGCCAAACTCTCAACCTCCATGACTTCACCACTGGCCTCTGTCTTCTGCCCCTCATCCTCCTCCTCCTCACCTCATGCCTCGTCTCCTGAACTGAAGTCAGGGCTCCAACACAGAAAACATGCATAAACATGTCTGTGAAGGTTCTCAGTCATCCAGGTCGTCGTCGTCTAAGGAGCTTGCAAAGAAAAGCGTCTGGACTTCTTTAAGTTGCTTGAAGACGTTTCACCTTCATCCGAGAAGCTTCTTCAGTTCTAAGGTCAAATGGTGGAGAGTCCCAGATATAAACCTAGTGGGAGTTTCCCCCCACAGAGGGACAAAAAGACCCACCCTGAGTGGGTGTGAGGGCCATCTGACCTCAGGAAATCACATGATTCACAATGAGCTCACCTGAAACTCTGGCTGATTGTGACCCACACCCAGTTTCACACCTTGGCTCAGGCGATTAGAGGATCATCAGGGGGTCCTTTTGTCCCTCTGTGGGGGGAAACTCCCACTAGGTTTATATCTGGGACTCTCCACCATTTGACCTTAGAACTGAAGAAGCTTCTCGGATGAAGGTGAAACGTCTTCAAGTAACTTAAAGAAGTCCAGAAGCTTTTCTTTCCAAGCTCCTTAGACTACGTATGAACATGCTTGTTTATTCCTGAACTTGTCGCAGCAGGTTACACATCTGGCCCTTCTGTCTCAGGACAGCTAACATCATGCCATCATCAGGCTCTAGTGTCCTACAAACCACACTTTCCCTCTGATAAACACTCAGATTACATTCTTAAACTGTATAAACATTTTTTCACTAAATGTCAGAGTCTGGCAACGTTAGGTCCACTTTAAGCAAAGTTTCTCCGAACAGAGACTGCACAGAAATAAAACAGGCAAGAATATCCTCAACACCTCTGTCACGAGCCAAGCGTGAGCTTCAATCACTGATCCACGCATCCCGACTCCTTTCACACTTACACTTCCCTCCAGAGTAAATGATGTGGACAGACATTTTGACAGCTGAGGTAAACTGACAGCCTACAACCACTACAGCTGAACGGCAGCCAGCATCGTTTGTAGGCGTTTAAATAGCTGTGAAGGACTCGCTGGCCTTCTGTCACGAAGGACATCGAGTCAGTGTGAGCCACAAACATCATTCCTGTCACGAGTTAAAGATGGCGATCGGTGTTTGACAAAGCTGAGATGATTTTTGTTTGCACTTTTGAACAAACTAATATTGCAAACTGCTGCACCCAGCTAAACATGATGACACAGCTACAGCCACCCTGCAGACTCAGCTTGTGTCATCAGAGAGCGATGGGAAGCAGTCCTTACAACGCCGTTAGACTAGACTGTGTGATCACAGGTTAATGAAACGTTACCTCCACCAGAACATCAAAGATATCAGTGGACCAAAGAGCCAACCAATCACACGGCTCCACCGTCTTCTCCAGGTAGTCTGCTGTGAAGTCCTTCACCTCTGAAGGTTTACAGTCTCCTACACACACAAGAACAGGAGGACTGAGATCAGCAGTCTGATTCCTCAGAGTTATGATTAATATTACCAGCCGTTGGTTACCGAGCATGTAGTCCTGGTAGGCCTTGAACCTCTCATAGAGCAGCAGGTGGCTGGTCTGGAGCGTGTCAGGAAGACTTGAACCTGAAGGCGGCTCACGTCTCTGCAGCCGCGTCCCCGACGCTTCAGTGTTGTAGTAGTACGTCCCACTGTCGTCATCACTGCCATCTTCATCTTTCTTCTCCTCCTCGTTTTTAAATAAGGCTGTTAAAGACACCATGGAGGAAAACCTTCGTTCACATGGACTTTTTCACTGGTCAGAAGCAATAAGACTGACGGACTGTGTTTAAATTAACCTCATAAATGTCAAACATTAAATATTCAGCGTTTATTTCCTGGTTTGTTGGACTCCTGAAAAGCAAGTGTACCACATCTGTTTGAGCGTTACCACCGGTTACCTCACAGCTGGAGCGTACACTAGCATGCGGTATATTTGCACAGAGGGCTGAACGAGCCATTCAATGTAAGCGTAGCTTAGTGCCACAGTAGTGTTGAAGGTTCAGCCCACAGCACGACGTGTGGACGTTTATCTGCATCACTGTTGCACAACCGTCTGCGTGGACGCGTCGCCTGAGCGAAACATGAAAGCTAACAGTAACATGACAGGCCTGCTGCACATATGCGCTGTCATTAGCACACATGCGCTGTCATTAGCACACATGGGTCAGTTAAGCAGTACTGGAGCAGTCAGATGCACGGCAGGAAAGCTAGAAGCTGGTTCATGTTTTAAAAGATTACAACGCGGAGATCACTGCGGCTGACCTCACCTCGACTTATATCCGCCCCGCCGTAGCCTTTATCGGCCGGGCCGTCGTCCGTGTCTCCGTTACCAAAGTCCAGATTAACCACGACCACGTCTGACGCGTCGTTGCCCGGACACGCAGCATCCCGCGAATCCTGCTCCATGAAGAACTTGTAAAATCTTTTCTTCTACGCGTTTAGGCTGAAAGCCGCGAACGTCTCTTCGGAAAACAGTCACAAAGCTAGCAGCAGCCACCCCGTTTTCAAAATATCCCGGTTTGGAGTGTCTCAACCAATCACAACAGAGCAGCTGCGGGATGGTCCGCCCCCTAGTGCAGACGTGTTGAGTAGCGTCCGCCCTGATGATTCTTATAATAATAATAATAATAATAATAATAATAATAATATTGTTATTATTATTATTATTATTATTATTATTATTATTATTATTATTATTATTATTGTTATAATAATAATAATAATAATAATAATAATAATAATAATAATAATGTTATTATTATTATTATTATTATTATTATTATTATTATTATTAGGGCCCGAGCACTGAGAGTGCGAAGGCCCTATTGTATCTGCTCCGTTTCTTCTTCTTATTATTATTATTATTCAGGCAAAACAAGGGCCTTTTTGAGGGCTTTAACATGCTCAAAAACTTATGAAATTTTGCACACTTGCCAGGTCTGGTGAAAAAAAATTGTATTTGAATGGTTTTACATATGAGCACTGGGAAATGGCTCTAGAGCGCCACCTATGCCTTGTTAAATGCAGCCCTACGACCACATCGTTTGAGCTACATGTATGAAATCTGGCACACATGTGTACCATGCCGAGACAAACAAAAAAGTCTGTGGGCCCGTTGACGCAATCCCAACAGGAAGTCCGCAATTTAGAAGTGAAGGTGACATTTTGGCTCTAATTTTGCCATTTCCATGCCTCGAACTTTTGCGAACTCCTCCTTGGGGTTTGACCGTATAAGCTTCATCTTTGGTCAGTGTCAACTACACACCTGGGCCATGTTAAATTAAGCTTTTCTAGAAGTTGTTGTCTCTGGATCAGCCAAAACACACATCTTCCTTATGTAACAGTGTTTATGTGGTATTATTCCGCACGCCACAAATGTCAGTGTAATGATGAAACAGCACAAAACCGAGGGATTTTCGAGACTAATGAAAAAGTCCGGATTTTCAGGACTCATATGTGTGACTTCATTCCTGCGCAGCTGCTGGTTGTTCTGCGCTCACAGACGGGACAGACTGCGTGCATCAGCGCTATTGATGTTTAAAAATGCCAAACACAACTGCAGCTTTTCAGACAAACTGCAAAAAAAATCCCCCCGTACCGTCGTATTTTTCTGATACAGATGAGGCCTTATTTCTGTACCATTATTTAATTTCATTTTTTAATTTCATATTTAAATTAACATATTTAAACGAAGGCATCGTTTAAATATGTTAAAAATTTCATTAAGCAAACATTAAAGTTCTTCATGATTGCGTCAAGTGTCCTCTTTTTTGGAAAATATGGTCGTACAGACTGTATGTTGCAATTATTTTGTTTTAATGAAGAGGACACTGATGTCATTATAGGGTCCAGACAGTGAGCGGGGATAGGTTGATCATTTTTTAAGAGTGAATGACATCTGTAACTGATTCTGCGAATGCCACATTTTTAAAAAATAAATTCAGAGTAATTCAGCGATGCTCAACTATCTGTGTCAGAGTCCCTTGATTAAATTGATTTAAAAAAGAACTGAACTGCGTTTTTAATATACACTGGAGCGGACTTCTTCGGCTTCTTATTGGCGGTCGGTAAGCAACGTCTTGGTGCAGTACCTCCACCAACTGGAATGAAGTGTGAATACTAACTTTCTACATAACTAGGACTGACCTCACACCCTATTGTTTGCCAGTGGTGGTTTCAGTCATTGTGCAAATGTGCTGTTTATACGGTTATAAGGAAACCTGCAGTCAGCTGAGACTGAAGGAGTCACCTGGATGAGTGATGAAACGTTTCTCCCACTGAAAATGCTCCATCCAGATACACAGAATCAACCCTTTGGGATTGAGTATACATCAAGACATATATTTATAATACATATAGTAATAAAAGTATAAACTATATTCTCTCTATTAACTTAAGTACCTCAACAAAAAAGAACATTCTGAACTAGAAACTTTGTCCAAAACGTCTTTATGTCCAGCTGCAATTTGTTGTTTTGTAAATTATGTAACAGTTCTTTCATGTTTCGTAAAGAACAATGTTATACTGCCTCTTCTTCAAAACAAACGTTCATTTTCATGGATTGCAGGATTCTTTATATGGATTATTTTGATGAATCCATATAAAAGGTACCCATAATAGCCATTATCTAAATATGCTTGTACTGTACATGGATCTGAGATGTTCTCTTTGTTTTTTCGTTTGTCAGACTGAGTAATATCAGTTCCAGGTAATAGACATTGATGTATTGGTGATTGAAGAAGTGTTTGACTGATTTGAGATAGAATAGAATAACGTTATTATCCACATCAATGGAAAATTGTCAAGCCATAAACAAATCAATCAAATCACTTCATATGAACCCGCGTTCACATTTAGAACAACAACAATAAAAACACATTACAGCGTCTCATTATTCAGTATACCGATTGTCACAAATGATTCCTCTTCACCTTTTTGCTGGCGTCCTGGCTCCATTAAGCACAGGGGCCACTGGACGAAACTCACTAAGGGCTTTGGAACCTGGCCTGTTGAGAAGTGGCTTAATTATTTCTTAATTACTCTAGTCTTCCGTATTCTAGGAACTATACAAGTATTTAATAAAAACCAAAACAGTTTGGTCAAAAGTTCCCCTTCAACTGTGCTTAACAAGCTTTCAAAACGCGTTCATGTAGAGAGTCTGGCCCAGATGCTTTATATGACTTAATCATAGACAAACATTTGCCAACCATTTCCTCAGACAGATGAATCTTAGTGCTCTGGGCTACATCAGCCATCACAGTCCGTTGTCCTTTCTTTAAAATCTGCAGTTTCAGAACGAGTATAAAATTATTGAAATTATTGGCAAAGGACAGACAGTCAGCTGGACAGTGGTATTTGGCCCTTCCCATCATCCCGTTCAGACCCTTGACATTAATCCCTTGTAATCGTGTCGACTGTGCAGCCAAAATGACTTGATTGCATCCTTTTTCCTTTCCCCAAAGTTTTAAAATCTCTTGACATGGATGATCCTCATTATGGGCATTTCAATTAAACCAGTATGTAGAACACATTCTCAGCTGAAGTGGTTTTTCTTGGTGTTGGAGTTGTTCTTATGGCACCTATAAATAATCTTAATGTTGATACTGAATATTTTATAGTTTTCTGAGTAATGAAACTCATGCTGAACCAAATGCTATGCTGCCATAACTGACCTTATTAAACTACTCTCTCCCATCCAGACACCTCATAACATTTAAAGCTCTTTTACATTTATAAATTATTTTTGGAATATGTACTTTCCAGGTCAATTTTCCATACAACTATATTCCCAAAAACGTAAATTGTTTTAACCTTTTCAAGTCATGAGTGTAAATTTGCAGGTTTAGATTTGCAGAAACGTTTTTCCTTGTTAAAAACATTTTGTTTTATCCAAATTCAAAGGACCAATCCTCTATCTTATTAAATTCTTCTTTTATCTTTTTAAAAGCAAACGTTACATTTTACCCCTCTTCCAGATTATGCCATCATCAGAAAAGCCCAATCCATTCTCCAAATGTTCAAACTTATCAGTAATAATGAGAATGTGGACTCTCTATACTTTCCTGGGAGAAACCATTCTCAAAAAACAAAACAAATCCCTGAAACACTTTGCGCTGTTCTTACTTGTATTCACCGATCATGTAAAAAATATAAAAAAACAAAACATTGAACTATTAATTCCTATCTCCTTTAATTTTATTAAAAACAATATATCATAAGCTTTCTCCGTGTCAAAAAGGCAGCCACCGCACTCTCCTTCCAAACATAAAACGGTGCATATCTGTCAGGATCCTTCCTGGGAGAAACGCGCTGTACCTGCAGACGCGGGAGGCTCGTCTGATCCTTTTGCAGCCACACTTTGTGGCCGCTGGGGGGCAGCAGCTTCTGAGACGCGAGCGTAGAGGAAGTCGATGTTTACGCGTCGTTGTAAACTACCGGGTCGGTGTTAGCGCCAGCAGTCAGGTAAACCACTGACAGGGTGAAATGTTTTTGAGAAGGATCCCCGGCAGTTCTGCCACCAGCAGTTCTCTCACCGCTGCTCTGCAGCGCAACAGCACTTAGCATTAGCGTGCTAGCTGGCTGGGGAGGAGCCGGGACTGCGCAGAATCAGTAACCCGGGAGATCCGTTGTGCCAGAAAGTAATTTTCGATGTTTCTTTGTGTTTCCAGCGTACAGTACATTTACTTCTATTGTTAGATAGGCTGTGGAGAACAGGGTTTGCAAAAAGGTTATAAAATAAATCAGAGATATTCCGGTTACAGTTACAGTTTCTGTTGTGCTCTTGGCCGCATCTCTCTTTAAAAAGATGTTTTATGTTAGTGCCACTCTTTAAGTGAAGGATGTATAGCAGCCACTTTGTCAGCCACTGATTGCAATGTTTAACTTGAGTATTGAAGGCGAGACGGACATGTGCTGGTCAAACATCCATGATTCCTCACAGTGTTACTGCAGGCCAAAGAAATGCCCTCCACAGTAAGAATCTGGTGATATTTCCAAGATTTTTAGGGCCGAGAACAATAATCTCAGTTTGATCTGAACTTAGAAGCAGAAAGTTAGAGGTCATCCAGTTCTTTGAGACATTGCTGTTTTTAAACTGATTGATGTTTGGTGTCTCTGCTCATTGACGGAGCAGGGAATGATGCTAATGATGGCAGTGTCAAGGAAGCCGATACAATGTAAACAGAAGCGCTTGCATGAAATGTGTGTTATTGGTTGAATGAGGCTTGCAGCAGAAAGCGCTTTGAGTGCTCACTTAAGTATAAAGGTCAGTGTATTATTATGGCCTACGCTCACGTTACAGTATTGGTGGCATGACTTAAATATTGTTATTAATAATTATCGCCATGTCGAGGGTGTTGCATGCTGGATTTGACATCACATCCTGTGTCACGTGCTTCGGTCGTGCACCTCTCACCCCCTCTTTTGTAGTGTGCTGTGGCTGCCACAGCTGTACAATCGTAGGTTTTTTACCACCGTTGTAATGATGTAACCAGTACAGAAGCTCAGAGACATGGAAACAGTTTGAAACGTGGAGAGTTGGTGGAAAACACAAAGCATTGGCATCCAGGTTTGACTTCTCGTCCAGAATCTGTACATCCTTATTGTCGTTGTAACAGGAGTCCCTGCAGTGTCAAGAGAAAAAGTTTAAATACAAAACAATAGCATGAAATGTTTTTTTGATTTTGCAGTCTTCTTCGAGGAACAACAGTTGGACCATGTTGGCCTTATAATGGTTATTACAGCACAGCTCTGTTTCTTCCTCCCTCATCAGGTTCTTGTGTTGGTGTGAAGATGTGTGATCAGAAGCACGGCAGACAGCGTGGTGATATGATCAACAGTGACGATGGAGACCAGCTGTCAGCCAGCGATGAATCGGAGCCTGAACAACAGCCCAGCAGAGCTCCATTTGACCCAGACCTGGACCACAGTGATGATGATGATGATGATGTGTGTGCACCAGCAACTATTCCCACATCTCAGAGTTCATTCAGTTTGAGTGGAGGGACCTCGGCCTTCTCTGACCGCAGCCACAGCATCTTTGACTGCCTGGACAGTATTGGCAGGCAGAAGTTCTCCTCTCGAAATCAGAACACTGTTGCAGACGACTCACTTCACAGTCAAAGCACAAGCCAGCCGTCATCCATCTGTCCCACACCACCAAAGAAGAGATTCGTCCCAGACTACCTGGTGCATCCTGAGCGCTGGACACATTACAGTCTGGAGGATGTGAATGAGAGCAGTGATCAGGAAAATAGCAGAGTGGCTTATCAGTTCCTGTCCAGCCTGGGGCAAGAGGCAAGAGGCAGCTCCCCCTGTGACCTCCAGCACAAGATGATCTTCAGACCCAAGCAACTGCTGAAGGAACAACCTAATGACCAGCTTTCTCCTGTGAGTACAAAGGAGACAGGAATGCATCTCAGTCACCTACTGGAGGAGGAGGAGGACGAAGAGGCAGAAGGAAGGAAAACAGAAGAGCATCTAGAGAAAACTGAGAAAGGACAAAAAGATGAAGAGAAGGACACGAGTGGAGCTGTGGGTCAAGGAGAGGAAACGAAAGAGGTGCAAAAAGAAAAGAAGGTCGAAGAGTCCAGGTGCCAGTTCACCTCCTTCAGGAACATGATGAGTAAAAACTACAGGAAGCGCTCCGGCTGTGAGGACAACTGATGACAGCAGTGACGTCCTCACGTCAGCAGGTGGATGTTTCATCGTACGCTCATATATGAACCGTACTCTCCACATGCCTTATCACCTGTGTTTGTCCTGTTTCACCCAGCAGAGATGCTCCAGAGTGCTTCATACGTCAGGTTTCCTCAGTGTAGAATTTTAGTTCCTTTTGTGTTTGGTTTCTGTGTTGAATTCAAAGGTTTTTGAGAAAATAAGAAATGGGAAATTTCCCCAGTGATAGTAATTACTATCATTAAAAACAAAAACACACCAGTTTCACCAACACATTAATGAAACAGGCACAAAATGTAATGTTGTGAAGTAAAATTAAGGGTTTATTATTTGCTACATCTTCCAATCTGAATAAACTGTCATTGTTTTAATTGAACAAATGGATCCAAATGACTCCTTTTGGAAACAAATGTTTGGATAAGTCAGTTTAACCATTGATTTAACACTGTTGATCTTCTGGAATAAAACTGTAAAGTTGTAATTACTCGTCTAACGTTGTGTGGATCCTCCGGCTGCTGAAGCAGCTCTGACCCGGTGAGACCCGACTCTACGAGACCTCTGAGAGTGTTACAGATCCTGTAAATGCTGATGTTTTATAGGCAGGCCCTCGTGGATCAGACTCATCGTCCTGCAGACTAGACTGAGCTGTGATCTGGGGATTTTGAAGGTCAAGTTAATACTTTGCACTTAGTCATACTCAGTCACCATCGGGCATCCTCCTGCCTCGATGGGAGCATGTGGGCTGCAGGTAGTTCAACATCGAACATGAATATCGCGACACGAGAACTTTAAGGGTGGATCTTTTCTTATAGGCAGTGTTCTAGCATATCCTCTCCTAGTCAGCAATAGTCCTCAGTGAAGAGGAAAGAACCACGACCAGGTGACCACACCAGCTTTCCATTGGCCCAGTTCTGAGATTCACTGCAGGTAAATCCCTGCTTCCAACACATTCACATAAAGAATTGTTTACCTTTGACCTTTGACAGGTGCCCTAGTAAAAGACAGTCCGTGTTTAATAGTACATTTATTTCATTTTTTAGTATTTCTAATACAAAACCAACAAATGCAGGGATCTGAGCCGTGACCAGTTGTGATAAAAAGAAAGCATTTGTGGGTTGTGCCCATGAAACAGCCAAACAGCTCATTCTGTTATTGGATCTTCTTTTGAGCTTCTGGTACTGATGAGAGTCACATGGAGCCTAATTAGCAGCACTTTTGGGGATGGACTACTCCAGCGGTGTCTTCTCCAAGCATGCTATGTTTGACTGGACGGGGCTTGCACCAAAGGTCAGCAACATGAACCTGAACATGGGGACAGTTATTCTCAACGATGAGTCCAGATTCTGCCTGCTTCACATGTCTGCTTCATTATGAATTCTCTGATAAGATAAGATAAGATAACCTTTATTAGTCCCACACGTTGCTGTTTGTTTCCCAAGCTATGCATTAGTAGAAAGAGATCCTCCAACTAGCCTCCACATCACAGCTCAGAGAGGTTGAAAGGTCTTAATATCCTTATGTGAGTAAAAATGCTTTTCTCTATTTCCTAATAATGAAGCATTTTTGGTCAAATATAAATCAGAATACGAGTTTGATTAATGTATAAATAAGAAATGTAGTTTGAGTAGCAGAAATAACTGTTCTAATGTCTGAGTTTGGTGGTGTGTGTGAATCTGAACGTTTTGTAATTGTTTAACACAGAACTGTAATTATTGGGTTTTGCTGAAAGTTGATTCATTTTGAGTGCAAATAAAAAAATAAATATGTTTAAGTTAACTGTGGGACGACAGCTCTGTCTGTCCTGGTCGTTGTGTCCTTGGGCGAGACACTTTACCCTGCCTACAGGTAGGGATGGGTATTAATAAGATTTTCACGATTCCGATTCCATTCTCGATTCTGTTTAACGATTCGATTCTTTATCGATTCTTTTTTAAAAAGGAGAACACTAAGGTCGATTAGCTCAGAACTTTGTTTTATATCTTCTCTTTGAACAAGATAGAAATGTAGGAGTAACATGGCCTTACAAACCCAACAGTGAGATCTTAAGAGATCCACAGCCTACAGCTCTTCAATGGGGTGTCACAGGGTCCCCAGGAAAAAAACTGTAAATGTAAAATAATAAAATAAATATTCTTCTGCAGCAATAACAAAGTATAACATAAATTATTCTGTAGCAATTACACAAGAATATCCAGTAATGTCCCTGCCTACAATTAAACACATTCACTTACTGAAAATCATCTGCTGTGGCAAACGGCTGCAAGCCTTTGACCACAAACTGAGTCTCTGCTCGGTGACATTCGTCTATCCTGGCCTGAAAGGAGACGCTACGGTAGACTGCAGCGAGAACTGCCAGCATCTGAGCCAGACTCTGTCTCATCATGGTCACCTAAACGCACAGTAATGGCAGGTTTGTAATAAGGCAGATCGCGCTAACATAATCTGCACTGTTAGTTGATTATTTACCTGCATTAACGGGAGAGGACGTGCAAACGTTACCGCTGCTGCTGGGTTGAGATTCACGAGTCCGGAATTAAAAACACGACATTCATTTAAGGTCATCGTGTGTTTTGTGAGCAAATGCTTTTGCATATTCGTCGTGTTTCCTCCCTTAAATGAAATATCTACTTTGCAAGTATTGCAAGTTGCCCTGTTTTCATCCGTTCTCGTAAAGTATGACCAAACTTTTGAGCGTTTGAGCCGCCATGTTTCCTGCCAGGTAAATGACGCTCCGCAACGTGGTGACGTCATTCGGGGCGACTGGAATCGATAAGGGAATCGTTTGCAAAAATGGCAAACGATTCCAAGGAATTGAAACAGTGGGAACCGGTTCTCAACAAGAACCGGTTTTCGATACCCATCCCTACCTACTGGTGATGCCCAGAGGGGCCGATGGCGCGATATGGCAGCCTCGCTTCTGTCAGTCTGCCCCAGGGCAGCTGTGGCTACACCTGTAGCTGCACCTGTAGCTGCCTCCACCAGTGTGTGAATATGAGAGTGAATGAATAGTGGAATTGTAAAGTGCTTTGAGGGTCTTGAAAATCGCTGTATAAATGCAATCCATTATTATGAGCCAGTATGATGTAGTATACAGTAGCAGTATAATAGTGTAGTATAATAGTGATAATGATAGTGACAGGCCTCACGGAGAGCCTGACCTCGGTGTATCCAGGTGTGTGTGGAGCTGGACTGGAGCCACTAACCTCCAAATGTCTGACTTTTAAAATGACTTAATGCAAGAAGTTGCATAAAATAAATACAAATAAATGGAAATTGACAAACACATTCAGTAAAAGGACCAGATGTTACAGTGCCTGACAATGCTTTGCTTTAATTGAGAAAATCTTGGGGGACGGCTGTTATGAGCAAAGCCCAGAAACTTTACCAGCAGCACACATCGGTCTTTTACCCAGGCTGATCTGCCAAACCTGTCAGGTTTAGGGATTAGAGATCTGATCTAAATTATTAAAATGTGGGACACATCGTCAGCAGTGGACCTTGGATTCATCGGGTGTTTCGGCCATTATCACTGGACACCCTCATCCAAGGAGGCCCTGCAGGGTTGATCAGGCCTGGAGTGCATCAGTGGTTTATGTTAAATTGTTTTCCTCTTCTTCTTTCTCCTGTTTAGTTTCCTACAGTTTATTCTGTCTATTCACTGCAGCTGAGAAACACCTACCTCTTTAACATTTATGGAGCCTGACTGCACAGTCCCAGGAGGCGCTGAGACGGCTGTAGCAGTCAACCAGAAAACTTCTAATGTTATGTTTCACCCTTTGACGCCCCCTGCTGAGGCAGGCCCACCACGGGTCCATCAATCCTGGGTGTATCGCGGTTAGCTGACTGCCGTAGCTGCCCAAGTGATGTCAGCCCTTTTTAGCCAGTGACTGGTCCTCTCAGCACTGTTAGCTAGCTCTCTAATTCACAACAGCCCTGATCAATGCAAACAGCTGACCTGATTGGTTACCTCCCTGGACTTTTTTAGGGGGGAGGTAACAATGTTTGAAACAATAACAATAATAATATTTATATTTATAACAAGGTGCAATAATAATTAATGTGCAATAATAACAGTGTGCAATACAAATACACTTATTCTTCTTTTTTATTACTAAGTTATTATACTGTGTTGTTTGTGTTGCGTTGTGATGTGTCGTATCGTGTCGTGTTGTGTTATATGTAGTGCTGACGTAGGACAGTTTTCCAATTTCATTGTACTATTGTACTATGTATGACTGTGCAATGACAATAAAGAGTTATCTTATCTATCTTATAGCCTGCGTTGTGCCTGTCCTCTGATCCCAATCTCTCTGAGCAGCTTTGCTGTTGTGCTGCCAACAAAGCCCCTGCACCCCACCTCCACCGGGCGCAGCTTGATCTTCCAGCCTCTGTCCTCTGCCTCAGCTGCCAACTTGGCATACCGCAGCTTCTTACGCTCAAACGCCTCCTCAATTGCTTCCTCCCATGGTACCATCAGCTCAATGACCAAAGGACGAGGTCCGGTCACAGAGTAGTTGTTACAAACACTGTGGAAAAATTAGCCTCTGATCCAAGTCCGCTTGCATCTGCCAATCCCTGGCAACCTTCAGCGGGCCCAGGTCCAGAGTTGAGGGGCCTCGGCTTGTCTCCAGAGTTTTAAAAGGGAGAAGTAAGAATTGCACTGTATTTGAATTAAATAGGATTATTTTACAATAAATGTTCATGTGAAAATGTGCCAAAGACATGAAGTGAATTATATCCATAAATGGGACGTGAAAGTGAATTCTGTTTTTAACAGAGAAAATGTAAAGAAGTGATTTTAAAGTTTCAATGTTTAAACTTTGTATTAAATCATGTAAGTCAGATAAACAGAGATGGACACTGGTTGATGTGCTATCCAGTGACAGAAGGAGACAAAGGTGAGCAAGTACAAAAGTGGGCTGTAAAAGAGATTTGGGGCTCTTCCTTTTTGTCTTCTGCAAGATGAACATTTATTGAAATGATGGAAGATTTGATGATTTGTGAGTAAGACTCTCAGGGTAAAGGCTTTTTTTTTTCTTTAATCAGAGCTGAAATCAACTTCCTATAGAGGGCATTTTGTGGTCCTACCGATGCTAGCTACCATTGTTAGTAAACAATGTGCTCTTCACACGTTTACAGCCTTTAAACTCATAATTGAAATGCTGAGTGCTGCCCCTGATCTCTGCGCAGCTTTGTAGAGGCACCCAGGGTCTCCAGAAACTCAAGGACCTGATCCAGGGTCAGCCACCAAGGAGTTGTTTAACTCTATCTACACACACACACATATATATATATACAAAGCTGTGTAAACCAACCATAAATAACCAAATCTTATATACATGAAATACAGAGATGAATGAGGTGGAGTGAATACTACAGAATGTACATAAGGTGCAGTTGCAGTCTGGCAGTGGGAGCAGTGACAGGTCAACTGTTTAGGAGGGAGATGGCGAGGGGAAAGAAACTTCCTGTGTCGGGGGGTCCTGGTCTGCAGGCTTCTGTACCGTCTGCCAGAGGGCAGCAGGTCAAAGAGTCTGTGTCCAGGGTGTGAGGGGTCTGTGAGGATGTTCCCTGCCTGATTCCTGGTTCTGGAGAGGTACAGATCCTGGATGGAGGGCAGGGGGGCGCCGATGATCCTTTCTGCTCCACTGCAGTCTGCGCCTGGCTGCAGCCACCAAACAGGGCAGGACTGCAGGACTGCAGTCACTGAGACTGTCCTGCCTCAATGACTGCAGTGTAGAACTGGATCAGCAGCTCCTGTGGAAGACTGTAGTCCTCCAGTTGTCTCAGGAAGTACATCCTCTGCTGGGAACATGTGGATTATTATGTAGTATTAAAAAGTATAATCAGTTAATGCTAGCTTAAATAAATAATAATTTGATAAAGAAGTGTTTTACTGGTGGATAAATGGACACGCTGTCACTATGTGTCACATCTGGACAGATGTGTTTACAGGCAGCATTTTAATCATGAGTTTAAAGGCTGTCGGCTGCAGCATTGCTCTAAAACTAACAATGTCTCGGTGCTGGTTCTTACACTTTGAGCTGCTTCAAGCTTTGAAAGCATTTTTGTTCACTGATCCACGAGCTAGCAGGAAAGGGAAACGTAGTGAGGAAATGGATCCACAAAGCAGGAACTCCAGCAACACTTGAGGGAAGATGAACAACTTTAATAATGGACCAAAGCGTTTCAGCTTGTGGCCTTCATCAGGGTCACAGTAAAACATCGTAGAACATTGCTTAAATACAAGACAGGAAACAGAAAACAATTCAAATTAACCAATCAGAACTTCATAGATAGATCAGCTGACATATTGGTTAACTGGTTAAGTCACGCCCAAGTAAATACTGGACTAGATCATTAATGATGAGGACTGGGGGGAGGAGACATAACCCCCACCTGTCTGAAAATAACACATGCATGAATTACATAAGAAGGGCTCCCTAGAAGGCTATAAATATACAAAAAGAAAGAATGAAATCGTCATTTTAAATGTCAGAAATAAAAGTCAGATTCACTTATTTCTCTTTCAAATTGTGTTTAAAAATGATTCTGAAAATCTGGTTTTTTATTTGGAATTTAAAAACAATGTTGGGTGGAGATCAGGGGCAGCACCCCTGGACTGGCAGACCGGGGTGGTGGTCCCCATCTTTAAGAAGGGGGACTGGAGGGTGTGTGTTAACTACAGGGGGATCACACTCCTCAGCCTCCTGCTGGAGGGTTCGTCCGCTAGTCGAACCTCGGATACAGGAGGAACAATGCGGTTTTCGTCCTGGTCGCGGACCACTGAACCAGCTCTTCATCCTCTCGAGGATACTTGAGGGTGCATGGGAGTTTGCCCAACCAGTCTACATGTGTTTTGTGGACTTGGAGAAGGCATTCGACCGTGTCCCTCGGGGGGTGCTGTGGGAGGTGCTATGGGAGTATGGGTGTCTGGCCCATTGCTACGGGCCATTCGATCCTTATACAACCGTTGCAAGAGCTTGGTTCGCATTGCCGGCAATAAGTCGGACTCGTTCCCGGTGGGTGATGGGCTCCGCCAGGGCTGCCCTTTGTCACCGGTTCTGTTCATAATTTTTATGGACAGCATTTCTAGGCGCAGCCAAGTGGCGGAGGGCTTTCGCTTCAGTGGCCTCAGAATCTCATCTCTGCTTTTCGCGGATGATGTGGTTCTGTTGGCTTCATCGGGTGAGGGCCTCCAGCTCGCACTGGAGCGGTTCGCAGCCGAGTGTGAAGCAGCAGGAATGAGGATCAGCACCTCCAAATCTGAGGCCATGGTTCTCAGCCGGAAAAGGGTGGAGTGCCCACTCCGGGTCGGGGACGAGCTCCTGCCCCAAGTGGAGGAGTTCAAGTATCTCGGGGTCTTGTTCACGAGTGATGGGAGAAGGGAGCCGGAGATCGACAGACGGATTGGGGCTGCAGCTGCAGTAATGCGGACGCTGCACCGGTCCGTCGTGGTGAAGAGGGAGCTGAGTGTAAAAGCGAAGCTCTCAATTTACCGGTCGATCTACGTCCCTACCCTCACCTATGGCCACGAGCTGTGGGTAGTGACCGAAAGGACGAGATCGCGGATACAAGCGGCGGAAATGAGCTTCCTCCGAAGGGTGGCTGGCCTCTCCCTTAGAGATAGGGTGAGAAGTTCGGCCATCCGGGAGGGGCTCAGAGTAGAGCCGCTGCTCCACATCGAAAGGAGCCAGCTGAGGTGGTTCGGGCATCTGACAAGGATGCCCCCTGGGCGCCTCCTGGGTGAGGTGTTCCAGGCATGTCCCACTGGGAGGAGGCCCCGGGGCAGACCCAGGACACGCTGGAGAGATTATATCTCTCGGCTGGCCTGGGAACGCCTTGGTGTTCCCCCGGACAAGCTGGAGGAGGTGGCTGGGGAGAGGGAGGTCTGGGCCTCTTTGCTTAGGCTGCTGCCCCCCACCCGGCCCCGGATAAAGCGGATGAAGATGGAAATTTAAATTAAAATTTGAAAATGGTTTAGACACTAGGTTTTTATTGAGTGAAGAAAAAAAGATTTTTATTGAGTGTTTAAATCCTTTTTTTGAAATCTATTTTCAGTTTAAAGTATTTATTAATGAATTAATGATTCATTTTGAAATATTGGTTTATAAATAGTGTGTTTGTTTTGAATTAAATGTTAAATAATAAATTACTTTTCTAATGGTTAAATAAAATAATTCCAAAATACTAATGCATATCTTATCACAATTTATTATTCAAACACAAAATTCTTTATTTTCATGCATGTGGCTCTTCTTCCACAGTTCTCCACACCGATGGGCAACAGCTTTGGTAGAGGCAGTGCCACAGTGTGGGAGCATCTCGCTCACTGGAGACTTTAATCTAATAAACAACCCACAAGTGCACTTCCAAATGTGGGACTTAAGGAGAAATAAACTTGTTTGCAGTGGTATAGGATAGCAACGTTACAATAAGGAAATAATAAGCCAAACGCAAATCTCTTACTTTTTGTGCTAAGTTTGTTTTACTGAACTCGAGGATAAAGACGAGATGACATGGACACTTTTCTGCCACAATATGTTGGTTAGAATTTGTGCCTGAGATGTTGCATTGTTCTGCATTAAGCTGCACAGCCGACAAACAGGTGCTTTTTGCATCAGTGTAACGGTGAGCTATTTCCTGCATGTTGTGTGTAAAAGTGTGAACGTTCTGCATCACAGATAGAGCTCACGTTTCAGTGTGAATAAGAAGCTGAGACATTAAACTCAGCCTTCATTTTGAGAATAGCTAACACACCTTTAAGTTTAACTCCTGCACAGCTGGACGCCATGATTACCAAGTGTGTGTCTGTGCACACACCCTGTTACAGTTCTTCCTGCATATCTCAGTGTTTAACAGCCTGTGTTTGCATACAGACAGTATCAGTGATGCTGTAATGGTTCTGCACTTGACCTGCTGGCTTTATGACTGGAGCTTTGCATGGCAACTTTAGGGATGACGACAGTTTTGTTATCTTCTGCAAATTAGAAATGTGTTGTTAAACATGAAAAAGACAGAGGCCTGTGTGCTGTGCAGGTGTTCCTGCTGTTTGTGTCATGGTTACAGACTCATGGCAAAGTTTAAATGTGATTCTGTTTTTAAAACAAGGAAGGCTGCTTTCTCGTAACTCCGACGATGTTTAAGGTTCAGGTTGTCTTTCCAAGAAGTAGCTTGGCTTGCTGAAGAAAACTCATGGACAGGAACATGGCACGTACACAGACCAGCTCCAAGTTTCACTCTGCTGAGGCTTCATCAGACAGGCTGGAGTCACAGTTACAGATTGAACTGAAACCATGAATCAGTCATTGTTTTATTTTGATTCTGTGAAAATACACCCGTGCAGTTTGGGCTGCATGTAGTCGAGAGGCAGACACCTTCACAAAGGACACAAGAGGAAGTCTTTTTGTTATTTTAAATGATCAGATATAAATAAGCTGTGCTGTAAATTTCAAAGTGAGGAAACAAAATAAAAGATATATATATATATATATATATTATTCTCCATGTCGCTCTCTAGCTGAGCCCTTCTGTTGCAGCTGCTGTTGCTTACATGAGGAGGTGACCTACAGACCAGTCCTTATGTTAGTTTGGGACTTTGGTGGATTTGTGTGGCCAGTTTAGAGCACAACAGAATTAATTACAGTGAGTATAAATTTGATAAGTTAACATGCAAATATATAGATGTATAGCACTGTGTCATATATCATTATTTA